>NC_056732.1:615540234-615690234 GCF_019279795.1 Protopterus annectens | reverse complement strand
ATGAAGCACATTACTTAGGTAAACTATCACTAGACTGGGAAACCAAATGCAGAAAAATAATTATTGGTAATAGAAACTGACAAGTGAATTATTCAACACTTTCAAGATTATGAAAGAAGCTGACCATTAGAATCAGAGGCCTGCAGTCATTAATGACCTTCAGAAATAATCCTATCTGTACAAATTTATTGAAGTCCAGTAGGTCATAAGATTAGATGGTATTAACAGGCAGCTTTTCAGCACCACAACTAGTGATGCTCAGACATGCTGATTTAAGCTATTCAGCAATAATATGATTCAGAGCGATGCATACTCTGCATGTCACTGAATCACAGTAAAATGTCCTTTGCATGTTTAACTACCACCCATACAAACAGTTCACAAAACTACAGATGGGCACCCTACTTACCTTTGCAACCAAGCAAAGAAATTCACACACAAACACATCCATACCTATCTGAGAACAAAAGCAAACACACTATACCACACTCTCAGTCAGTGACAATGCAACAGTAAGCAATACTCCATTCATCCACCATCTTAGAGTACTTACCTCATGAAATTCAGAGTCATGTAAAGTAGCAGCTAGCCCTGGTTGGGACGCTGGTTTAGAAAGACACCCTGACACATATACCAACAGGCATGCTCACATTCTTACCTGTCTAGACACTCTCATGTGGAATGCTGCAGAAATATGCTTACAGTTTCATCTCACCCCAGAGAGAGTCACATTCACAAACACTGCGGAACACCTATTTACCTGAAACTGCGATATAAGCAGAGAGAAGTACAGCAGAGTGGACTTGCTATGCCCTGCTCAGTAATTCTACTGACAGCAATAGGTGAGCAATCTTGTTATACCTACTCTGCATACTCAAAATTGTGCAGCAATGACCTTTATGAATTGATATGCCAAATAACCTCCAAAGCTTGGTCACTTTTCATGATATGCAGTGGCCTATTTCAAAGACCACACCCAAGGAGTGCCTCATTTGCATGCAGTTCCAAAACAGAGTAGAAAGTCACAAACAGCACTGCGTAGTAAACAGTTGAACTTTGAATACCACTCGACAGTCAAACCTATGACCCTATAAATGCAAAATCATTGCTCCACTCATGGGTAGGAACACATGTACTACTTAGTTGCTAAGGTCTTCTGGGATTATATCGGGCTCCTTACCTTCTGCCTTCCTCTGTTCTAAGCAACAGCAGCCTCCAAACAGAAAACCAACATTTAGCACCATCAAAAATACTTCAAGCAGAAAGTCATTACTGTAGCCAAATAACAGAAGTGAATTTAGGCAGGATTAAACTCCTGAGACACTATCTGCAAGACCATGTTACTTCAAATATACAAAAAGAGAAAGGAAGAAGGGTTGCAAACTGCTTAAAGATACACTGTTACAGTGTGTGCCTCATACCAAGTACACTTGTGTGAGGTTACTCACTGTAACTGTAAATGTTCAAACAACAGGATCTCTTCCCCCACCAACACAGGCTTATATCCATTGCTCTGGGATGTCAGCACATTTTCATTATAAAGGTGATGCCCACTGGCACCACCTTTGGTCCTGTCCTGTCCAATGGGATATAGACAGGATCTCCTTGTCTAACTCCTGGGCCAACTTCTAACAAAACAGAGGGTCCCGTCACGACCCACCTCATGGGATTATTTGCCATGAGGGCAAGGAGACTGTATGTACCCTGAATCCCCAGAAGCCACCTGGACCTGATGAGATTACAGGTCCTGGAATTAAGGTAGGCATGGAAGCCATGGGAGGTGGCATCAATCACAGCCTTAGGATGCCTAAGAAGGGGAAGGTAGGTGTCAAATATTACTGCAACAGTGATCTACTCAAACTATTACTTTCTTAAACAACTGTACTAGTTCTTCATAAGGAATGCTGCTGCAGTAGCCATAACCCCTAGGAAGATTTCAAGACCTATTGGCTGTTAGGTGGCCGGTTAATGTCAATTCAATTCAAAATCAGGCTAATTAAGGGCCATTTAAGAAGTCATTTAAGATGCTGGGTAAGATGGGGAGAAATGGCTCCTGAGGGTACTCATAGCAGTGTGGAGAGAAAGGGGTATTCCAGATGACTGGAGAATAAGAATACTCGTGCCAGTGTACGAGCACAAAGGGGACATCCACAAATGTGAGCAGTACAGAGGCATCAAACTCCTATCACACTGCATGAATGTTCTTGAGAGGGTGACTGATAAACAGATACGCAGAGTAGTAAAATGTAAGCTGGGAGATGAGCAGTTCAGATTCAGATCTGGATGCATCACAACTGACCCGATGTTTGCAGTGAGACAGTTACTTGAAAAGAAGCTGGAGATGAGGAAAGAGTCCAACTGGGCATTCCTGGACTTACAGAAAGCATACAACAAGGTCCCAAGAAAGCTGATCTGGGCAGTACTGCGGTGGTTTGAAGTCCTAGAAACACTGGTAGAATTAGTGCAGACTATATACAAGGATCCAATGACTCAAGTACGAACAGTGCTCACCCTCACAGAGGGATTCCCAGTGGGAGTGGGTATATATCAGGGTTCAGCTCTGAGCCCACTGCTGTTTATACTGGTGATGGACTACATTAGCAAACAGGTCGGAGGGGACATATCAACAAAGTTACTGTATGCAGACGATATGACATTGCAGGCAGACTCTGAGCAAGAAGTTCAGCAAAGGATAGGAGAATGGAATGCAAAACTAAAGGCACATGGGATGAAACTAAGCACAGATAAGACAGTGGTAATGGCAGCAAATAGGGGAAATCAGAAGAAGCTTAGAATAGAAATAGAGGGGAAGATTGCGGAACAGGGAAACAGCTTCAAGTATCTGGAAGGGGTGGTTGAAGAGAAGGGAAGTCTGAATGAAGAGGTCAAAGCTAGAATCAGAGGGGCTGCAGCCAACTGGCATAGACTGCCAGGTGTAGTCTATGACAGAAGAATGCAAAAGAAGCTGAAAATTAAGGTGTACAAGACAGTGGTGCGGCCAGTACTACTGTATGGGAGAGAAACCTGGGCAATAAAGGCAGAAAAGCTGAAGAAGCTAGAGGTGATGGAAGTGCCCGAGAGAGGTGGTAGGATGCACATTGTGGGACAAACAAAGAAATGAGGACATAAGAGCAGAAGCCAAAGTAGCTACAATTGCATAAAAAATCCAAGAGAACAGATTAATGTGGTTTGGCCACGTACAGAAAAGCTGAAGACAATCTGGTGAGGAAGATTTGGGACAGACAGGAAGAAGGTAAGAGGAAGCAAGTACATCCAGCAAAGAGGTGGATGGATTGTGTGAAAGAAGATCTGTGACAGTGAGGCATGAATGCTGAAGAAGGCAGGAGTGTGGCACAGAAATGAGTGAGTTGGTGACAGTTAACATGATACCCCGACCCCATGTAGAAAAATGGGAAAAGGGAGGTTGATGATGATGATTTAAGAGGTTACAACTATTTAAGTCTGGGTCTACTACCCTAACAAAAGTCCATCAATCCAAGAGCTTCTTAAACATTTTGAAACTCTCAGCTTTCAGCAGTCTCCCAGCTCTATGATGGAAAAAGGAGCTCTCAATGGACGTTCTTAACTGTGATAAAGTCACTAAAAATCTACTTACTGTTCCAAGTTTAAATCTGGTGTTGCATAACTAAAACATCAGGTGTGGAGCCTGTAACCCACATAGAATAAAATTAAACATTCAAGTCTTCAAATACAGCTGAGATCTTTAACTGTAGAAATCTGTTTGAAAAAGGTTTTCCGAATCCTCTCAAGCTTGGTTATCTGAGACAAGATAAACAAACGAAACAACCCACAATATTCTAGGACTGATCTAATGGTAGACTTGTATAGAAAAATCAAAATTCTTTCATCCCCAACAGAAAAGAATCAAAGAACATTCTTTATTATACAAGATTTTCTTATTGCAGATTTACTAAAATCGCATTTAATCAAGCAGAATGCACCTGTTCACAGGTAGGTACTAGGCTACATATGCCCTTGTGTGCCATTATAAACCCAGCCTTTAAAGATGAGAATCGAACCCTGTAACTTGAGACTGCACGGAAAACACCTTAAACATTATACCAACCCCAACCCTACTAATTTTCAGATCACATCACTTAAGTCTACTTTAACTCTTCTCCACTTTAACTCAACCACTAAGATCCTTTATTCTTTTTCACATCTCTAATTTATTTTAGTCTAATTTCTCAAATGTTTTGAAACTTTTGTATGCATCATAAATGAATGTATTGTACTTACCAAGTATCCAAGGTATTACTTTATCATTGCACTCTTTTTGTTTTTAAACAGCTTTATTAAATGTTCGCTTGTAACATAGGCAATCATACATTTATATAAATAAAAACAAACCTTACTGACATATTTTCAGTTGTAAATATTATACATCACTTACAATCTATCCAGCCACTGCCAGTCAAACATTACATAGCTCATTCAATTCCTGCCTTTCCTTAAACTCCATTCCTCCTGCAAAACATTATTCTGCATGTACTGTTCCTACAATTTCCATTTTTTTCTTTGTAATTTGCTCCTACGTTTTTTTAAAGATCCCACTTCCAGTTGTTCTACATGCATTACTTCTAGTACAGTTGGTTTAGACTTTTACTTCTATTTTCTTGCCACTGCTTTTTAGGCAGCCACCAGAACTAAACTCAGCAAGGCCTTACTATGTCTAAGCAACTGCAATTCTGTATCACAACTAAAAAAATAAACCAATTTGCTCATCCAGCATTTCTGATAAAGTAGCCTGCAGGGAATTTTTGAAGTCTGGCCAACTCATTACCTGACAAAACATGCTCCCAATTAGCACTTTCCTCCTCATCATAACTCCAGCATTTGCAATCGACCTCAGGAAAGAAATCTTTGAAGTCTGCTTATGGGTATAAAAATGCCTGTGCAAACATTTCCAAGCAAATATCCTAAATCTTCTAGACGTTGTTGCCTATTTGGGAACCAGTATATAACCCCCCATTGTTTTTTTTTGTGAATTGCTTATCTAATCTCCTCTGACTGATTCCTATAGTTACCATGCAATATTTTACATGCCCTACAATTATTCCTTTTTTTAACAGCAGCTTCTGTTCTAGATTCTAATAAAAACTCTACCAGTGCTAGTCTTTTAGATCCCCTTATTTCTTTCACTTTGCCTGTACACTATCAGTCCTTGATAGGGAAGGCAAACTCTAGTCTGCAGTCCAAATTAATTTTTTTGCCTCTTCCCTTTATATTACTCTCCCTCTGTAATTATTTGCTCCCAATACCTTGGTTCCTTTACCAGTTTTCTCCAATAAATTCCATCCCCCTCTTGCCCATTCTCTGTACTCCTAATTGCAATCATCCCTATAGGTAGAATCAGCATTTTCCATCCCTGTGTTAGCTTAGTTCTTAGAATACTTTGTACTACTTTATGAATATAATACTCTATATGGTTACTGTTATTCTCCTTAAGGATCTTCACCCAAAATCCCAGCCATTCCTTTTTTTCTGAGCTCCCCTGCCATTTCATCATCATCCCTTTCCACTTTAATTTATAGCTTTCTGCCTGTGCTATGTATGGGATCCTTAACTGTGTGGCTCTGAAACATCACTTCAAATTAGGTGATCCCAAACCACCTTGTTCTATATGAAGGATCACCTTATCCAACTGGACTCTTGCTCTCTTCACCTCTCACATAAAATCCTTCACTTCTTTATCAATTGCTATCCACAACTTCTCTTCTAGTCGATAAAAATATGCCTGATCTCTGCACAAAATTAAATGGACTGAAAATATTTTCACTGCTTGTACCTTGCTATCCTTATCCATAAAACAGAGCTTCCAATTTCTCAGTCTTTGTATTATCTTTTTAGTCTCTTCCGCATAGCATTAGCTGCAGTAGCGGAATCCTTTTTTAATCCATAAAAGTCTATGGACTGTACAAACATGCTTGGAAGGAGCTAATAATAAGAATAAACATTACAGCTTGTGGTCTCTCAAATAACTAACAGCCAAAAAAAAAACACACACAATACTTATATAATGTATGATTTTAGTAAATCTAGACATAACATATATAACTGTCATATAAGATGAAGTAGTCTGCTGAATTTAGATATTAAAGACAGGATTGGATTGTGTATAATAACACTACTGTCTTAACTTGTCATAAATGACATACACTACAGTGAACATCAAGGGAAAGCATGAGGATTTTCTTATATAAGTAAATATGCATAACAAGTCATGCAACTGCTTTAACTTGAATTGTAGTTTTTGTAACCTATCTTGACCATGTATAATACTTAAGCGGTTACCAAGGTAACTAATGTTTTATACATAACATCAAACTGACAAATTTGTTCAAGAAAAACAACAGAACCCTGAACTTGAAATGTCACAGAATGTAACAATCATATTCTGAACAAATAGTATTAAACTGACAATAGACACTCAGTTTAATAACATGGGCATGAGTATAATAACACTACTGTTTAAAATCGTCATAAATGACATACACTATATTGAACATCAAGGGGAAGCATGATGATTTTCTCATATAAGTAAATGTGCATAACAAGTCATACATTGCTTTAACTTGAATTGTGGTTTTGTAACACATCTTGGCCATACATAATACTTAAGTTGTTACCAAGGTAACTAATGTTTTATACAAGACAAACTGACAAAGTTGTTCAAGGGAAACAATAGAAGCCTGAACCAGGAATGCCACAGAATCTGAAAATCACATTCTGAACAAATAGTATTACCTTGACAATAATAACTCAGTTTAACCTTTGCTGATTATACAAAATAGAATGTTGCCATTTAAATCTAAAAACTTTCAGTATATGCCATAAAATGCCATTTTATGGAAAGGGAACTTGTAATATTAATCACAATAAGTGAATTTGTTGTTTTTAAACTATAATTTCACTCATTTTATAATAAATGACAGACGTGAAAATCCTTATGTTTAGGAAATGGGGGGGAAGAGGGATGCACTGATAATTAAAATGCACTAACTTTCATCAATGTTTACATAAAACAAACGTGATGCTTTAAGTAAGTTAGCAACATAAAAGTGATTACTTAAATGCTGGCAAACAATGAAATATAACTTCTGATACATCTAGTAAAATACACTGTATCATAAACATTAGGTATAAACATTATTAACATCTATTTATATTAAGTAATACCTTTTGAAAGACTTCACCAATAAGGGTGAATATGTTAAATAACTGTGTGCTATAATCTTTTACTGAGGTTTTATATATGATACATCCTATTCTACTATGACTGAATTGCTTGTCATCTATCTTTCATGTAAATAATTGATTATACAATAAGTAGACATTTATATTGTATCAGAATTCTGTCTAATCTACAATACTACTATATCTGTTCCAAATAATATAAATATTGCTTATTCCTATTACAAATATTCTCCATATGATAATTCAATTTATGGAGCTCAGATGTTCTGGATTGTCAAGGTTGTTGTGGTGTCTTTCGGCTTATCCCGGTTAGGGGTCGCCACAGCAGAACTCCGGTCCGCTAATGTTTTGGTAGTGGATTTTTATGTGCCGAGTTACCAGCCCTGACGCACAACCTTCAATGAAGGCACGCCCATTCACGTATGCCTCCACACAGAAGATGCTCTAGCTGAGAATTGAACGGGACAACATCTTGCTGTGAGGCAACAACGTTACCACAGCACCATGAGTGATAATCTGACGGATTTAGGTTTATCCATTAGATTAGGAATGACTTTCATTCCATGGCTAGTGCGGATCTTGTTTTGTTAACATTTATCAATTTAAATTTATTTCACAGAAACATTTTTAGTATGCCTGACCAAAACATTACTTTATTGGTAAACACTCAAAGTATAAAACTGATAATTTCCTTTAAAAGCTCAAACATATACTTTATAGTTACCAGAGGAAAATGTTTAATAGTCACACAAACAAAAAATACATAGTCTAAATAACCTAAGATGGGTTTAACTTTATTATCTTTAAACACCAATGGCTTAAACAATCCTAGCAAGAGATCAAATTTACTGACATATTTAAAACTGAACAAAGCACAAATTGTCTTCCTTCAAGAAACTTGTTTCAAAACAAATGATAATTACAAATGGAATCCTAATGAATATATGATATTGGCGCAATCCACTTATAAGACAAAGAAACAAAGGGGTAACAATTTTATGGAAAATAAATGTGATTAACCCAGAAATCATTTATAAGTATGACGATAAATAAGGCCTTATGGCATAAGTAATAGTTAAATATAATAACAGAATATGGACCCTAGCCAATCTATACTGGTTCCCAGGTATTGGATCAGGAACTGTTAAAAATACACTTGGATTTCATTTCCAAAAATTAAAAAGGCGACTTAATATTAGGAGGAGATTTTAACTGTATATTTGATATTTCTGAAACTACAAATAAAAGACCGCTGTGTACATCTGCTGTATCAAAAGCTTTAAACAAGTGGGTAGAATCATTTCATCTTGTAGACACTTTCAAATTTAAAGAAGATAAATATTTGTTGTTTTCCCATCAAGATCACAGATATGGTACCCAAACAAGAATAGATAAAATATTTGCTGCCCATGACTTACACTCTAAAATCATTAATTTCGCAATCACTTCCTGCCACTTTTCAGACCACAATTCATCGATAGTAAAACTTCAAAATGGGTACAGACCATTAATCTTTAACTCCAGAATTCCAGCATATATAACTAAAATTAAAGAGTACAAACCCTGGTTATTATCTGAATTACATTTCTTCTTGGATATTAATTACACCACAGAGATAAATAAAATAATGATATGTGACTCATTAAAAGCTTACATATATGGTAAAACCCTAACTTGGTATACAAAAAAATCAGATTCTGAATTATTAGATCTACAATCCAAACTTTTGCCAGTAAAAGCTGAAAAAAATCAAAATTATTTGGAGATGAAAAAGAAAGTAGAAGTATTAAACAATAAATACAACAAAATTATAACACATAAAACTAGTTTAGTTTTAGAAAAACTAAAAATTAATACCTTGGCCACTTCTCCAAAATATCTACATAATTTATCAACAAGAATCAAAATACAATCAAAAGCTAATAACATTAAAAGTATCTTGCATGAAAGGAAAAATGTCTCTGATATACGTGACATTCTTGATGCCTATAGAAATCACTATATGGAATATTTCCAAAAAGAAAATATACACATCAATCAATTAAATGTAGATGAAAAATGTTCTAATATAAAAAAAATACCAGAAAATTATAACTAGATCTGCAAGCACCCATATCCTACAAAGAAATTACAGATACCAATAAAAGAGGGTAAAAATAATAACGCTCCAGGTATAGATGGGATAATTATGGAAATACATAAACTTTTCCCTTCAAAGATACTATCTCTCTTCCATAAAACTCTATTAGAAATTCAGTCACAAGCTTTAATACCACCCTCTTGGAGATATTCCGTAATCACACCAATCCTAAAGGAAAACAAATCCCCAAACCTCTGTACCGCATATAGAGCTATATCATTAAATAATGACCAAGATATTTATGACAACATTAACTAACAGAATGAAAATACCACTATCCAAAACAATACTAACCAAACTGGATTTATATATCATAGAGACACACATGACAATATTAAAAGGATAATTTCTCTTATAGATTATGTTAATAAAGAAAATAAAGAAACACTCATAATTGGCTTAGATATAGAGAAAGCCTCTGATTCCCTAAATTTGGACTATTTATTAAAAAGTCTGGTGTTATTTGAATTTCCTCCTTCTTTTGTTCATCTACTAAAGAAAATATATACAAATAATTTAGCATATGTTAAGCTAGGTCCTTTCACCTCTGAATCTATACATATAACAAAGGGTACTAAATAAGGATGTCCCATGTCACAGATTCTATTTGCTTTGGCTATTGAAATATACTGGCAGATTCAATACATAACAATACAAAAAAATCAAAGGAGTAGATGTTTATGAACAATACAATTCTAAAGTAATGCTCTTTGCTGATGACATATTATTAATATTATCCAATACAAAAGAGACATTACAAGAATTAGATGTTTTAATTGACACATTTTACGGGACTTCAGGATTCCATTTCAATAAATCAAAATCAAATGTTTTATTTTTAAATAAAAAAAAAGAATTCCAGACGAAGGGGAATCACATTATAGGGAGACAATAATCTACCTTAAAATATCTAGGAATTGAGTTATGCAAGGATAATAATGAATTAGTCTCAAAAATCTACAATAATATCATCAACACAATTAAAATCTGTGTGGAAAAGTGGAACAAAATAATATTAACATTTGAAGATAGACTAAAGTTAATAAAAATGGTTTTACTACTCAAAATTCTATATATAGCTTTGGCAATAAAACTGTTACCAGAAAGGAATATACTCAAAGAAATAAACTCATGCCTAATAAAAGTTTTATGGTTTCCCAAAAGAAACAGAATAGCTTTAATACATCATATCAGACCATGGAATCCCCTGGAGGATTAAACGTTCCTGATATAGAAACATATATAAAAGCATCAATATCTAAAACAATCTCAGATTGGATAAGTCCAAATTATTCTGCAAATTGGAAAGAATTACTAACTGTAATATCAATAAATGTATTTGATTTACAAAAAAATGTTCAAATAGATAAAAACAATCTGCCATGGCACATATTATGTATTAGTATGCAATATAAAATGACTAAGCCCACTAAAACTCGCATGATTAATTATTACATTGACTCATTTAGGAAAATTATTAATGCAAATATAGATTTAAAAATCTGGTTTGATCTTTTAACACCATTCATAGTTACAAAGAGCTAGCCACATAAAATATACAGAGAAATAATTAATTCCTGGAAACAGAAAGGATTTGTTTGTTGGTTTCAATGTATCAAAGAACTAAAAGTTCTGGATATGCAAACAATAGAAACAACATACAAAATTCCACAACAAGATTGGCTAACTATGCAAAGCATTCAGACGTATTCGCAAGATTTATGCAGAATAATTAGTAATTCTTAATTTAAAGAAATACCTAAACTTAAGAAATATCTATATGAAATCACATATAATGATTATAACATGTGAAATAGTATTTCAAAATTTACAAGATATTGATAAATTATAAAACAACACCCAAATTCTCATATTGGAATTATATAACAAAAGGACACTCATTATAGCTAACTGAAGAAATTAAATCAAATATTTTATTATCAATAAAACATACATCCTTTCCACAATATTGGAAAGTTTTTAATTGGAAATGCTTGCACAGAGCATTCTTAACTCCAGGTAGAATTACTAAAATTAATTCTTCGACAAAGGGAATATGTTATGTTGGAGGTGTGAGCAAATACACAACACAGATTAGAATCATATTTTTTGACTGTGTTAAAAATTAAGCCATTTTGGAATGGTATTAAAATTTTTTTACAAGCTTTATTTAATGAAGCGTTTAACTTATCTAAAGCTCTATTATTATTCAATGTGTACGAAGGTCCTCATTTGAACGAGTCAAATATGTATCTGGTATGGACAATGCTTGCAATCTCAAGGAAGTGTATAACAAGAAGACGGAATACAAATACAACACTGACTTTGGAAGACTTCTACAGCCTACTGAAGACCACAGCATTGTTGGAAATCAAACTTAAAGCATTAAGGATTCATCCTAAGCCATTTATTAACAATCCATGGAAAAAGGTCTTATCACTGATTAACACTTTACAATAACTGAACAGATGCACTCTGATAACTGGATTGTTATACCTATAAAGTAATTGTATATATTGAGCTCTGTTATAGTGTCAGGCTGATGTAAACAGTGTACATAGTTATTTATTCAAGATGTTATATACAACTACTATGGAATTTATTCAACTGTATTTGAAAAATAAAAATTTTTGAGAAAAAAAAAGATTTGAAACTGCCTCAGAATATTCTACACCATGGAAATGTCCTTTTCTGGTTTTATCAGGTATAAAACAATAATATCTGCAAATAAAACCAACTTTTATTGACTACCACTACTAATTCCATCCTTGAATTTCTGAGTTTGTTCTTTTCTTTGCTAATGTTTCCAACTATAATGCAAACAACAAAGAGGAAAGAGGACACCCCAGCCTAGTTGTTCTGCTCAAACAGAACGTATCAGAGAGGAGCCCCTCTATCGCTGGTTCGCCTCTAATACAAATAAGAAGGGTTGGGGTTTCGTTCAGATGCTTTAATATATACAAACACATCAGGATGGATAGCAGCATCATTAAATACGAATGAACTAGTTAACAAACAGAGCTTACATACAGTGGATATAAAAAGTGTACACACCCCTGTTAACATGCCAGGTTTTTGTGATATAAAAATGAGACCACAATAAATCATTCCAAACCTTTTCCCAATTAATTAAATCAAAAAGTGCTTCAACAAAGTATTAGTTTACCGGTGCGCACACACAACAAAGTATTAGTTTAAGGGTGTGCACACACACTTATGCAACCAGCATATCGTACGTTTTTTTTATTGTTTATATTTTTTCCCTAAAAGATTTGCTTGTTTTTCAATTGAATTGTACAAGTTATGGTCACATTAAAGGTGGGAAAAGTTTTGAAATGATTTATTGTGGTCTCATTTTTTTATATCAATTGAAGAAAAACACTACTCCAAAGCCAAAAACAGTACTTTAATGAAAACAATGTAAGCACTTTCGACATCATCAGACAAAAAATATGCATTCATTTTTTTGAATGGTACATATAGAATTATCTACATGATTTAATAGATTGTATTTTTATTAAACATATATTTTTTGGTTTAAAGCAGACATGTCCAACCTGTGGCCTTGGCATCGCATGCCCCCCTCAGAGCTCTTCCATGCATCCCCGACTTTTCATGCCCGTAACCTATAACTCTGTCGGTGTCGCGCATGCCAAAACCTTCTGCAGGCCATAAACAATTTAATTCAGTGAGTGTGTGTCATGTGATTACTGAGGTTGCTATTTTTAGAACTAGGGGCTTTTGTGTGTGTGTGTGTGTGTGTGTGTGTGTGTGTGTGTGTGTGTGTGTGTGTGTGTGTGTGTGTGTGAGAGACATTTAATATGTATACTTAATATATATGAAATGCAATGTTAAATAGTTAAATAGCTCCCTCTTTGGGGCAAGTAACTTTTGAGTAACAATATTAGATCTTAGCCATCCAGCTAGCTAAGTTTAGTAAAGCTGTTTGTATAACTAAGTGAACTTAGTCATTTGACCTCCATGTAAAAGCCTTTAGGTACAATGAGAAAACATGGTGGTCTATTTAGAATAGTTTTATTAAGTCAGTAATGTGAATTTTTTGTAGTGAATATCTGTTTGTTTGCTAAAAAAAAAAAAAAAATAAAAAAAAAAAAAATATATATATATATATATTAACTAAGATGAGTTAACTGTTAGTTTAGAGAATTATTATTAGAATGAGAATTAGAATTTTTTTTAAAATATTAAGCATTTATTACATTTTATTCATTGTTTGAATGTGGTTTAAAGTACTTTCTAAGTATTTATGTACACATGTTTACAGCGTGATATGTTGCAGAGATTTAATAAAAAATTTGTACTTATGAAATGTTTTGTTTAGTGGCTTTTTAATTACCTGAATCTTTTTGGCGGCACTTTTTTATATAAAGGAAGTGGGGTAGTGCATTTTGTTTTGCCTGATGATGTTTCCGTAATTGTTGTGAATGAAAGCACTTACAATGTTTTCATTAAAGTACTGTTTGTGGCTTTGGAGCAGCGTTTTTCTTCAATTGGTGTTTTCTTGCGGTTTGGGCTAGGTTATTCAGTAGCATTTTTTTATATCACAAAAATCTGGTATTTTAACAGGGATGTGTATGCTTTTTATATCCACTGTACATACATGTTCACATCTCAACAGCTAACTACATGCATGTGTGGCGAATAGTGTATCCCATAACACTGAATTAATCACTGTAGGATAGCTATTTCAAATGCTATACACTCTTTAACATTCCTTGTTTTCCCTTTAAGTGCTTTTTGTCATTTATAAATATTACTACTGGAAATGCAGACGTAGTAGGATACACTTGCAATTACATGCCTGAAATCTTTACTTTCTGTTGTCCAATCCAGTTTCAGGAGTACTTAACAGTTTCTTACCCTAATCTGTTTTTTTTTTATACAGGTCACTATAGACTCTGCCCTGTAGTCTTACCTCCTACTGTTCGTACTTTGCAAACAGCAGCATAGACACACAGCTGTACAGCAAGCTCCTCTATCCTAGCTAAGACTCTCGGGCGAAGTTCACTTCAAAAAAGAGCTGTGTGTGTTCTTTCAAAAAATACATTACATGGAAATGTGCCTAACTGCTAACAGAAGTACTACAGTACACACTAAGTAGAATAATTTAGTAGCAAAGTTAACTTAGCTGTGGCTGTTAGGGATGACACAGTGGATGTTATCCTAAGATATGGCTTTCCCCCATTCATCCCTTTGTCCATATAACCTTGTATTAATGCCTAAACCTCCAAAGATTGCATTTGCTTGACTTTATATATGCGCTAGCTTCTAGTTACTCCTATCTATTTTTCCTATTAACCTACTTCTGCAACTTTGGTTGTTAATACTTTCATTACTTTTGCTGTATTATTCTACATAACGTAGCTCCCTTACTGCTACATTTCATCTGTCTTTTCTCAATTAATTAGCCTTTTGTACTTTGTCACCTCAAAACCTTTATCAGCTATCCCCACACACATTTACAAAGTCCAGTACCTTACAGATAGCTTTTCTCTTCCACTAGCACAATCCTCAGGCCTGGTTTCAGCTTAGGGTCACTCTGCTCACCTACCATACCGCCAATTCCCACCCACCCCACTACTTCTAAACGTCTCCCTCTTAACTCCACCCACTACTTCAAACACACCATTCACATTCAAGTACACCAACCCCTTGCCCTACCTATCCTGTCTAACCCCCTACTGTCACACATTTACATCTCCATCTTCCCTCCCACTACTCTTCTCAATGAATTACCAACTTATACTGCAATACCTAAATAGCTTGCACTTTCATTAACTATACATAAACCTCTCCCTAAAATCAACCCTTCCCTCTACTAATTTCTTCTATATGTCCCTCAATTCAGCTCTCCCAGTCATCATCACTCTCCTAAAGATTCATACATCTCTATCACATTTCACATTTACTTCACTATTCACATTGCATCCCCCACACTTCTGTTATACGTCAAAACCCCCAGTCCTTTACATTCCCAATACTGACAGCCTCATTTATCACAGGGGTCACTACTTATCATTTCCCCATAATGTCTCAAACTAGTATACATTTACTGCTACTTTCTCTTCTTACCCTGCTCTTCTTTTCACTATTAACGCTCACAGCAATCAACTCTATCTCTATTCCCCCTAAACCAGCATCTTGCACCTCCTAATCTACCATACCACCCAATGAACTACTCAGATATATCCCCAAGCCTCTTTTAAATAAACCCACAGCTCTTCTCCAAAATTAAAATTCTACAGCTAAAATACAACCATCAGATCCATCTCAATAGAAAAAAAGAGATATCAACAACCAACCACTTACATTCCCAAATTTTCAATCATACCTCTTTGTGGAGACATCCACCTTAATCCAGGACCTTCTTCAACTAACTCATTCCCCCTGATACCTAGAAAGCCTTAAACATAGTCACTCTAAACTTCCAAAGTATTCATAATAAAATTACTGACTTCCATGCCTGGTTAGCCCACAATAAACCTGACATTATTTCCACTACTGAGACCTGGCTCAAACTTAATGTAAAAGAATCTGAATTTCTCCTTCCAGGCTTCAACACTATAAGGTCAGATAGACTGCCCAAAAAAGGAGGTGGCATTGCACTCCTTTTCCCCAGTACCTATAACATAGTTCCATACTCAAATATGATTTCACAGTTCTTCACATCTCATTCCTAAAAATAAATAAATCAAAAACCATATGCATCATCTTTCTATACATACCCCCTGGCGACAATATTCTTATTCTCGAATAAATCCTTGCCTAGATCACAACTACAATTAGTAACGAAACCATCATTCTGAGTGATGTTAATATCAGTTGGTCAAATTTCCGCTCTAAATGTCCATCCTCAAATATTAACCTGTAAAAATTCACTCAACTTATCAGCACTCCAATCAGATTCAATCGCAGTAATAATGACGGTTCCATACTAGATTGGATATTAGTCTCGAGTAAAATCTCCTCTGCCGGCACCCTTCCAAATGCTCTAAGTGATCATCTCTTTGCCTTTGTTATTAGAAGTTATCCCTCCATCCAAAAGGAACATCACTATAAACAAACATAGAATATGGCTAACTTCAACCCTCAGACATTCATTAATCTACTAAGCAATATGAACTGGAGCATCCTAAAAATTCTTCCACTAGATGATGGGGTGAATTACTTTAATAAATTATTCTCAGAAACTCTAAACAGTCTAGCAACCCCCCCCCCCCAGATTAAAAAGAATTAAAACTCCTCACTATACCCCTTGGCTAAGTAAACCAACAAAAGAACTAATGCTAAGCAGGGACAAAACCTGAAGACAATGGCTAAAAAACAAAAACCCTCCAGACTTTCTGAATTTCAGACAGTTTTGCAACCAAGTAAAAAAACTAGTAACCAAATACAAAAAATGTCTAAAATTCTAATCCAATCATAAGCAGAACTCTAAAAAAATTCTGGACGTCCATATCATCACTTCTAAACCCAGGCACCAAAAATAATCCCTGTCCATTTCCAGATAAAAGTCATGCATGAATAGCTAATATCTTTAACTCTCACTTTATAAACACTAAATCAACCACCACCAGCAACTTTTCCTTACCTCACTATGACACTATCTCAAATATTTCTAATTCTGCCACACTGCCACCCTCCAATTCATCAGAAATGATAACTCCTCCAACATCCAAATTCACTTTTACATAAAACTAAATGGAAATTGTGTGAACAATACATGCATAATAGTGATGGGGAGGAGGAGAGAGGTTTAAGGGAAGGTAGAAATTCAGCATTTTTTGTAATGCTGGACTGATTGTAGCAAAGAAAATATATGTGATGTCTATTGCATTTAAATGGAAAAATGCTAAATTTGTCTGTTTTATTTTCTGTTAAGGCATGGTTGCCTATGTCTTAAGTAATAATTTAATAAAGGTGTTTAAAAAAAGAGTAAATAATCAAAACAAAAGTTTTTACATTTGGTTTGAGATACTGAAGCCTGACCAACTGATGTAGCCTTTGTGACTTTACAATCATATTGTCCCAGTGATGCTTTATTAAGACACTGCATGTACTAACATTTTTGTAAGCAGGTTGTGCCCCTGCACCCTTTCAATGTCGTGGCTCTGCTCCTCATTCCCATCTCTGAATATACTAACTTCAAGGTCACACTAGTGTGGATAAAATAGAATTACTGAATTTCCTTTTTCTTGAAGTTGATGCTACCTTGGAGGCAGTATATTTCAAAAGCATGTGTCTAGGAAAAGAGCCCCTCCCCCAACATTGGGAGGGGCATGCAAAAAATGTCTTCTATATTTATAAATATTCATCCTACTGTATCTACTGGACAATGGTACTGTGGTCCACTGCAGGCTTTGTTAACTCTGTATGGTAGTTAGCACAGAGGATTAGATTATAGTCTGTTAACAAGCTACTTCCTATGCTCCAGGATTTCAATCCTTCAGCTTCCATTTGCCTATTGTGTAAATATAAGATATCAGCAACCCATTAACCAGAGTGTACTCTCAGACTGTGTCTAAAAAAAGTGCATGTGGATCAGTACTCAAAATAGACTCAAGTATTTTGGGGTAAGTAATAACATTTGGGTACTTCTACCCTCCTCTATTTCTTAACAGTGCAACTTTTTCCCAGCAGGATTAAGACTATGAGTTTTGATGTGTTTCTTCAAGTGGTACAGTGTTTGATACTCACAGCCTTGTCTACTGCATGACTTTGAGAAAGTCACTTAACCAGACAGCGCTTTGGGGCAAGTGGGAATTTGGCCTAGGCTCCATAATGATCTCCTGAACTGATCGCCTAGCAACTACCTATGAACACTTGTTTATCTTGAAACTTAACTGGTCTCGCACCATCATATATTCAAAGAGGATACTATCTCAAGTATCTGTCATTTCTTTTAAGAGACAGCTTATCCTTCAGTGATGACAATAGGCCTCCTACAGCAGTCTTTCTAAAAGGTGGGATAAGCTTGACTGGGATGTGAATTCTTTACTTGTAAAAAAGCTGAATGCACTAAAACTAAAACCTGTAACTACATATTTAAAAAATATTATTTGGGAAGGGGCGGGATAGAGGGTTGTGAAAGTACTGAACTACTACTTTTGTTAATAAGCTAGCTGTACTACCTTACTTTGACAAGAAGCATTTCAAAAGTCATCAATAAAATATGGGCACGACATCCAGCAATACTACTAAAGTCGTGAGAGGCAGAAGGATGACAAAGCAAATCATACTGAATAGACTGTGTATAACCCGCCCTGCTTTAAGATCAACAATCCATCTTGTAATATTTGATGAATCAGGAGACACTTTACCAAGTAGCAGCTCCATATGTATTTTGTGCATATACTTCTTTAAAAACGTTTGGCTCCACTGATCTGGTGGTAAAAGTCCTTACCATCCCTTATAAACATTTGTAGCATCTGTTGTGGCAAAAAGAAATACAGTTTTCTAGTCATTCTGACAGGGCTTGTTCCATTTATCTCTGGCAAATGAAGTACACATCTAAATTTGCTTTATTTAAAAGAGTCAGTATTATTAAGGTAATAGCTAACCAGCTTGGTCATGAAGTACATAAAGCCTTTTTTACCCTTATTCTCATGTTTTGGAATGTAAACAAGGACCTTTTTAAGCACAAAAGGAGGACTGCTATTCAGAGAAACACTGTCTTTGCTGAAAGAAAAAAAAACATAAGCTTCAGAACACTAAGGCCTGTTACTATAAAATCCTTCTAGAAGATATAACAGATATCAAAAATAAATCTATCCATGAAATGATGCCTGCCAGAGGTAAGAGTTCATATGGATCTACAAACAATTTTTCTAGCATAAAATGTAACTTCTAAACTCTAAAGTACTTAAAAGTTTCTCCTTTGAGCTTTAAGTGTAAAATACTTTTATGAAACAGTTTTACCTGTACTGTTTAGGCTATAGCAGCAGCAGCAGCAGTGGCAAACAAGTTGAGAAAGTTGTCATGCATATTTATACAAAGACTACAGATGATTCAGACAGCAGGAAAATTGTTCAAAATGAGTGAGAGCTCTGCTCTGGTGACCAAACAAAATCAAGTAAACACAGTAAAACCAGGTTGCAGCATATTTTGTTTCTTCTTTCATGACCTTGTAACACCCTTTCAAAAAACAAAATAATATTAGGTATTAGGGATAAATATCCAGGCCATTAGTCTGATGGAGTACAGGTCTGAATGAGAATCTCTTCCCCTTGTTAAAATTCCACAGTCTGGTCATGTAGTTGATTCCCTGATAGGATATCATTTGCAACAAACGTGACAGCCACTTCCTTTTTGTTCTTTTGGTGCTAGAAGCTTTAAAGGGTCGCCGTGTTTTTTTTTTTCTTCAGAAGCACTTTATAAATGAAGGGAGTAAATCTTCCTGACCAAAGTACAACAAAAAAGTAGTACACAAAGGGTTCACTAGCTATTTGGAGCAGTAAAGTCTACTGAATGACAGACATATAACATAGCTTATAAACTTGCTACAGGACTGAAATGGCTTTGGGAAAAATCGGCCAGATCATTCAATGCAAGATAGACAATGGGAAGCTTATAGGAGTGGTCTGCCTTAGTGTAACAAAAGTAATGACATAATCTACCATACTTTGCTGCTTAACAAGCTTGCTAAAATAGGCATTAACCAACATATTTCTTCATGGAGTGGAATTAGATGCAGTGCAAAACCCACAAACATCTGCTTTAATACAGTTACTTCACAACTTAAACATGGTGTCTCACAAGGGCCCATCTATTCTTGGTCTGTTCACTACTTTGTTTATAAACATAGCTGGAAGAAATCGGGCAAGATCATTGACAAACAGCTATTCACTGCCTCAGAAGCCAGTGTGCCTCAAAGATAAACAATTTCCTCTAATTCAGACTTAGAACCGCTGAAGAATGGCTACAGAGAAACAGATAATTTTGAAATACCACAAATCCAAACTGGTTGTATCTGCAGCAAGTTCTTTCCTGTTATTTCAAATCTAATTCAGCTAACATTAATTAGAAAGGGGAGAAATTACAACTTACTTCACATATCAAGGCTTCAACCTACACCAGAGCATGAAATTCTCCCATTGGGAGCAGGATTTCTTCTTCATAGAAGAAAACAGACTGCATGAGTTACAATAATCATGTCTGCTTTATGGCAGGATCATTCTGTCTGTACTACATCATTCTGATTCAAAGCTTTTGGCAAGACTTAAAATAAGTTGTTAGAAGAAAGAGAAGCTCATAAAACTGAGGCTCACTGAATTTTCTTGGTTAGCCGTGCTCAGAATAGAAGTTAAATGACTGCATCCGCAAATGAAAGTGACAACTGCATGTTGAACTGAACAGTCATCTATCAAGCATAATATCCTTCGATACCATTAGCTGGATTCTCTGATCTTGAAACTGCATGCAGTTTTGAATTGCTTGCAAACATCACAATTCTGGGGACGAGGCCTACCAGAAATCTTATGCCTGTAAAAGTGAAATGACTTGTCATTTAATATTCACAACCATAGCTATTTATGCCTCCTCTAAACCACTCTAAAATGTAATACCTTATTTGTTTGTCAGTGCCGCACTTGCAGTGTCACTCAGTAACTATAACTAAGCCATCATCTCGTCAGCTCCTACCAACATCTAGATTAATACGTGTTTATTGAGATAAGTATAAGAACACCATTACCAACATCTAGAAAAGCTGTGCCTAGTGTAGACTGATTATCTTTATCCAGCCTCCTGTACTTACCCAGCCTATCAGGCTAGGTCCAACCCACCACTACCTGTCCCCAAATCATTTGGCTGTGCTTACTGTTCCCCTTCCTTAAAATGTATTACATCTTCAAGCCATTACCTTCCAGAATGACCCCAAACTTCTCAAATTACTATAAAATCAAACCAATTCATCACTGTATCTTGTATGAAATGTAATTCTAGTCTTTTCTCAGAACAGGTCAACTTAACAGTAACTATATCTTTAAACTAACAAACTCCACCCTGCTGATTGTATATAACTGTAAAAACTTAACTCTATTTCAGTTTTACAGTTGAAGTACAGAATTATAGGCCAGTCTAAAATACCCAATTCAGCTTGTATAATGAATTCCCTAAGACAGTATATAAAGGCTGCAATCAGATATTTCCTTCTCAGGTTTCCACTGAAAAGGTCATCTGCTTAACTGGATTCAATAAGCCAAAAAAAATCAATAAACAAAGATTATTAAATACAGAAACTGGGAATTAATTGAGCTTTTGAAGGATTAGTATGAAAAGCAAGGATTTGGAGTGACAGGGGCTGAGGGACCAATGGAATGATATTTGATTTTATGTCAGGCACTGTCTACCTGGAAGTTAAGTAGGTATTGAAAGAGAGGGAAAAAAGTGTCAAAATGAATTGAGAGGGCAGGGAAAAATATTACCACTGAGGAGGAGCTGAAGCACAAAGGGTCAAAGTTCAGTATTAAAGGTGAGTGAAGGGTGGTGCTGGAGTCTGAATAAAACGCATCAGAAACAGAATCAAAGGGTGAACTAACAAGACAATATAAAGAAAGATCAACACTATATATAAATAAATATATATATATATATATATATATATAGTATATGCATGTATATGAACACATATATGCATAGTGAGGGGGAGCATTGTGAACTGAAATATTTAACTATGAATGTAATATGAAAAAGCAGTTAATTCCACAGATTTGTAATATTACTAAGTATGACTGCTATTCTTAACACAGTGTTCTTCAAGTAACATTTTAAATGATTACTTTTTCTTCAGGCGTGGATATGTTAGGTGAAATACCCTGATAGCAGACTGATTTATACTGGTCTTTTGGGGAAAAAATATATATCCTACAAGTCCTTTCCTGGCTGAAAACATGGAGAAGTGAAATATTTAATAACAAAAATAATCTGGGTTCACAAGTATATCTGAAGTTGCAATTAAAAGAAATTATAATGGCTAAAGTAAAGCTTTTCAATAAGTCAGCAGAACTGAAAAAGAACGCAGCAGAAGCTTAGGTTCTTCTCTTTAGTCTGTTGCTATAAGAGAAAAAAGTGTATGTTGTCTTAAAGCCTGCTTTCAAGATTATAGTAATACTGAATTTGAACAGTCAGGGAGTCTTATTTATTTATTTTATTTACTTTGTTAACCAGGATAGTCTGACTGAGCAGAGGCTTTTCAACAGAAGCCCGGGGAGAAAAGCTTCCTATATTTAAATTACAAAAAAAAAAAATATTTCAAACTGCAATTATTTCCAAAATGCAAAGACTCAGCCAAGAGAACAATGGATTATGTAATAAAAGGAAATAAGAGCAACAGTAATAAAGAAATAAGAAGAAAGGAAACAAAAAGGCTTAGCCTACATAGCAGTGATATCTCACTTGTTGCTAAGGAACAAGCTAGACACAGCCATTTATATACATCTTTTAAGATGTTATTGCCAGAAGCACTTTTTGTGTTTTGTGGTTTATAACAAAATTGACAAGACTGCACATGCATTGCACCTATAAAAGTTACACAAACTATGTTTTACTGAATACTGTGAACAAATTATAGAAACAATTTTTCACAAACCAAGAGAGTTACGATAAACCAGAAAGGTCCTGTGGAAACAGTAAAGAAAGAATGAACAAATAGTCTGAGTGGGTTATACAGACCTTTTTTGTTACTGTGTTTCAGTGCTGAACTACTATTAAATGCCTCTAATTATGTCAAAAGCATGCTTGCTTCTGAGCCTAGCTCTGTGTTGCAGAGGGATGAAGGCTTGACTGCAACCCAGATGACCAGAGTTCGAATAGCTGCTGAAGCTCTGGAAAAGCAGGACAGGGGAGGGTGGCAGTAAGCGGTGTAGACCTCACACGTCCTAGGGTTGGGTGCAGAGGTTTCCTGGCTAGTTAACTCTCCTGCTCCACTGCAGTCAGCAGCTTGCATGAGCAGGGAACTGGAACTGAGAAGGATGTGGGCACCATCTACCGTAGTTGGTGATTGCAGCTGTTGTTAGTATGTGCGAAGGAGCATTCAAGCTCAGATAGGAACATGTGAACTATACTAAACAAATTATCATGACAACCATAAGATGGCATTCCTTCATAACAGCCTTCAAACATGTTTGCAGCCATGATGCCTCAACAAACCTACAATTATAGTCACAAACCATAGCCATCTTTCTCTAATTAAAAATGACATGAAGTTACTAGCAAAGATCACTTACATCACACGTCCGAGGTCTGGGCAACTCTTATTTACACTGAACATTTCTACTTATACACGTGCCCCAGCAAATGGCACAAGGAAACCATTAATTTTAGTAATTTGCTAAAATGCTTCTACTGTCACCTAGTACCTAGTACTGCAGAAAAGATGGCTGACAAAATCAGCTGATTTTCCCATTTTATACTTCTGAAGAAGCCTGTTCTCGCTTCACAAATCATTTAAACTGACAATTACATTTGTTACCCACAATCAACCACTACATAAGAAAAAATCCCTTATTAGACAGAGTCCAGACACAAAAAAGAGCGCAAACGTAGAGCTCCTACTTTTCTTCTTTTTAGCTTAAGCATTTTACCACTTACGTAAGCCACTAAATAAACAGACTTGACCACTTGGGCACTATGATGAGTAAAAGAGATAATTAATGCTACGGGTATGGGATTGCAATATTTACTCATGAGTGCTACAGACAGATCATAAGAGTGAAGCCTGAGAGTTCTAACAAAAGCATAAATGGGTAAATACTGCACAATAATGACACAAAATCTACCACTGCAACCCCCAAAACATTTTGTATAAATATTATAATTAGCCATATAGTGAAACAAATGACTGATTTTAGTAAAATAGCTTCTTCAGCCTTTTAAAAAACACAAGAAATTTGGAAGCAGTTTAACTAATGTTGCATCATCACATGACAGCCCCCCTTCAAAAAAAAAAAAAACTCAAAGTGTTTTAAATGGGTATAAAAAGACAAAAACATAAAGCTGAGTAGCACATGTAAACACAGAAACCATTTAATAAGGTGCGATAGCATATACACATACATACACAGAATAGTACTCCATAATAAATAAACATATTTAGAGATGTAGTGTCATCTACTGGTCAACTTGAAAATGACAAAGGGGCTGCAAGATGACTATTTTTGTTATTCAGTCCTGAGTGGTGTTATGTAGTCTATTAATGGATCCATAATGGCTATCCCTATCTCTCTCTCTCTCTCTCTCTCTGTCTCCAGGCCAATTAATGTTCTAACTTAGATTTGACAGAACTGCATTTACATAATCACACTAAAGCAAAGAAAGTGAAAACAGCCCCAGGGTGTTCCCATTTATTTATAGATAGCACATTGTGTATCTTTTTATCTCTCACATTACTCAGATGTTCACTTTTGTGAAAATTTAAGGGACATAAAGTTCTACTCACATCAAATGCATACCTGTAATCTGTCCATATTTTGGAAAAGGTACCAATTGTTAGGCCTGATTTACTCCTGCACATGATGCACCTATTTTTGGAGGTATGTCCCTATTTTCAAGTTTGATTAACTCCTTCACACACTTTTCTGAATCATGTATGATTTTTGAATTGTATAGTACAGAGAAAATGATACTACTTGACCAACATAATAGTGGGCAACAATAATTTAAAGAAAGAGTGCATGCATCTGATATCTACATTTTCAGAAACAAAAATAAATGGCATTGAGTGGTAGAATTCTTCAATACAGTTCATCACACTCCCTCTTTGATAATAAGTTTATATTTCCAATGATTTTTGTCAGTCTCAGTTTTTTAAATGTGATTCTGAACAGTATCCCGCATTCCTACTGGAAGAGGGAAGAGTTACATGCTATTTGGTATTCAAATTTTATGCTAATTAAATGTTTGGTTGCACTTACAAACATTTCCAAGGGCCCTTGAATCTATTTTCAATGCCTGCAGGCTGAGAGATATAATCAAATGTCATACACAGTCATACCGGCATATATGCAACCCAATGCTAATACAAGTAATTGACTGCTGAATAAAAAAAATATATAATGAACTGACAAAAGACAACTCTCTGACCTTACAGGTGTGGTGACATTTGACACAATTTCACAGGGGCAAAACAGTCAACTAAAGACAATGCTTAGGATATGTTACCTGTCCCAGAAAAGGCTCTTTTGTGTGTTTAACAAAATACTGTCCCAGGGTTTAGCTCTTGCCATAAACAGATTTACAGATAGGTGCTAAGAAAGGACATATGTATTTTTTGTTACAAAATGATCAACTATTTATTTAGTATAATCTTAACTTTAAAAATGTTTTCGCAAGAAGTGGTGATAAACATAATTGTAGTTGCTGTGGACTGAATTCTCCCTTTGGACAGTAGGAGAATAAATCTTCCCAGCACTGTAATTCAACCTCTCTTCTGACAACATTAATCTGAACTTATAACCAAGTGTACACATGCCTACGTGTATGATAAAGTACAGTTGTGTACACTTACCATAAATGTAGATGTTCGAGTGTATTCACCATTGCAGTCATCACACTTATCTGCCTGCAGGTAAGCTCTCAGTCGGCCCAAATACCAGAGTCTTGGGATTTCTGCGTCGGTTGCTGTCGCTTCTTCCATGACGTCAGGTCGTCGGGGGTATAAAACATACAGCCGATGCCATTACATCAGTTTTTCTTGCCCCAGATGTCAGGAGCCCCCAAAATAGGAAGCAATTACACGGTGTGGAACACTCCAGTAAAAAGAAAATACCACAGCCATAAGATATGGCCAAAAGGAGGATAGGTAGAAAGCATAGAAGAGTCAAGGGGCTGGAGGGAGGGTAACCAGGACTGCAACAGTGAATACACTCGAACATCTACATTTATGGTAAGTCTACACAACTGTACTATGTTCTTCGTGTTTCACTATTGCAGTCATCACACTTGGGTTGATTCCCAAAGCTGAGGAAGGGGGGAGGCAGTCAAGAAACTGTAGGGCTGGCTAGCAGGCCTTTTAAGACTGCTGTGGCAAATCCAGCTCTGGATTTAGAAAAGACAGGTAAGTAGTAATGCCTGGTGAAGGTGTGTACAGAACTCCAGGTTGCAGCTTCCAGGATGGCCCTGGTAGGGACTCCCCTAAGAAATGCTGTAGAGGTTGAGGTAGCCCTAGTGGAATGAGTTCTGATCCCCTGTGAGGTAGGTTTTCCATGGTGCTTGTAGCAGAAATGGATGCAGTGTGCTACCCGCTTGTAAATGGTTTGCTTTGAAATGGCCTTGCCCTCTGCCCCTGTAGCAAAGCTGACTAGCAGCTGGTCATATTTTCTGAAAGGCTTAGTCCTATCAAGGTAGAACCTGAGTTGTCTATGCATGTCCAAGGAGTGCAGGACCCTTTCCCCTTTATTCTGATGATTAAGGAAAAAGGTTTGTAAATGTATGGATTGGTTTAGAGCCACACTGGATACCAACTTGGGCATAAAATATGGGTTAGTCCTGAGGGAAACCCTGTCAGCATGGAAAATAATGAAGGGTTCCACAGCCATTAGTGCCTGTAACTCAGACACTCTTCTTGCTGAAGTGATGGCTAGAAGTAAGGCTGTTTTCCAAGAGAAGAATTTTAACTGTGCTGAAGCAGCAGGCTCAAAAGGGGGAAGCATGAGCTTCTCTAGTACAAAGTTAAGGTCCCAGGCAGGGGTGGGCACACTCCTCGGGGGACTTAAATTGTTAGCTCCTCTCAGGAACCGTTTGACCAGAGGGTGAGAAAAGAGAGGTGGCTCAGTATTATAATGAGCTGAGATGGCCGAAGCATGAATCTTAATAGAAGAAAAGGATAGGCCTTCGTGGAGCAGCTCTGCTAAGTAGTCTATGATTTGAGGTAAGGTGGACACGGCTGTGCCCTTTCTTTGAGACTGGCTCCAAGAACGGTATCTTTTCCATTTTTTTGAATAGGATTTCTGAGTACTAGGCCCGTCTGGCCTCAAGGATGACTGCCCAGCACCTGTTTGCTGAGGGTTGCTGGTGGAGTGCTCAGGGAATAAGCCAGGCTGCAAGGTTCAGGGTTTGCAGCTGAGGATGCAAAATCTGTCCCTTCTGCTGGGACAGCAGGGAGGGGGGTCTGATGTAGGTGCCATGGTGGCACTGCTGCCGGACTGCGTAGGAGTGGGTACCAATGCTGGCTGGGCCAGTCCGGTGCAATAAGAATTTTCCTTGGTTTGTCCTGTTTGATCCTGAGTAGTACATTTGAGAGGAGGGGCAGAAGGGGGAAAGGCATAAATTGAGAGGTTTTCCCATATAAAGAATAGGGCATCCACTTTCCCTGCTTGGCTGTGGGGATATTTGGTGCAAAATTTGCTCAATTGATGATTTTGGGGGGAGGCAAAGAGGTCCACCTCTGGTGTCCCCCCACCTGTGGGTTAGAAGCTTGAATGAGTTGGGTTCCAGTTTCCACTCGTGTGGGCCCAGTAGATTTCTGCAAGTCATCTGCCAGTGAATTTTGTTTGCCTGGCAGGAACTGAGCTTGCAGGTGCACTTGGTTGCTCAAGGCTGTGTTCCACAGGGCCATGGCTAACCTGCAGAGTGGGTAGGAATGAGTTCCTCCCTGCTTGTCTATGTACCACATAACTGTGGTGTTATCTGTCTTTATCAAGAGTTGTCCTGGAAGGATGAGGTTTTTGAAGGCTGTCAGAGCATTCTGTACAGCTAACATTTCTTTTTGATTGATATGTAGGTGAATTTGTCCTGGGCTCCATTTGCCTTGAATGCATTTGCCAGCCATGTGAGCCCCCCATGCATAGTCTGATGCATCTGCCGTCAGGGTTTGGGCGGCGAGGGGTTGAGTGAAAGGTAGTCCCTTGTTGTGGTTGCAAGCCTCTGCCCACCAAAGAAACTCTGCCCTTAGACAAGGGATGATAGGAATAATTGTTTCCAGGCCCTGAGAAAGTTTCCTCATATGCAGTCTTGTATATGGAATTAGAAGTATGCAGGAGGCCATGAACCCTAGGGCTTGCAGTATTTTTCTTGCAGACAGCTAGGTTCTGGTGGCTATTAGTTTGAAGAAGTTTGTCAAATAAACCTGCTTTTCTGGAGTAAGGAATGCCATCTGGGAAGTTGTGTTCAAGCTTGCTCCCAGGAATACAATCTTTTGGCTGGGCACCAGATGTGATTTCTTTTCACTGATGGTGTACCCCAGAGAAGTCAGAAGTCTCTTTACAAATGCCAGGTGCTGAAGCAACAATTTCTGACTGTCCACCTGAATCAGGCAATTGTCCAAATACGGATAAATTTGAATATTTCTCTGCTTGCAGTACACAATGACTGGAGCCAGACACTTTATGAATACCCTGGGCGCAGTAGATAAGCCAAAGAGAAGTGCAGAGAATGGATAGTGCATAGAGCATGCCCTGAAACATTGATATTTCCTGCAAGATTCCCTTATGGGGATGTGCAGATAAGCTTCTTTCACGTCTAGGGTGACTAGCCAGGAGTCGTTGGCTAGCATGCGAAGCAGCTATTGTAGTGTAAGCATTTTGAATTTTGGGACCACCAGGAAGGTATTGAGAATGGACAGGTCCAGGATAGGGTGCCAAGAGCCCTCTTTTCTGGGCACCAGGAACAGTCTGGAGTAGAAACCCTGTCCTCTTTGCTCTATTGGAACAGGCTGAATAGCCCTGATACTGAGAAGAGAAAGTACTTGTTTTTGAGCCTCTGCCCACTGGTTTGGAGGAAGGTCTGGCAACCTGCTACGGGTTGGCAGTGAGTGGAAGTAGAATCTGTATCCCTGGGATACAATGTTTACGACCCATCAGTCCTGGGTAATGGACATCCAGTTTTTTGCATGCAGAGCGAGTTTTCCTCCTAGGGGTGCAAGTACTTGGACATGGCTGGAAAGGATGATAGACAAGTCCTTGTGAATTTTTCCATTATTTAGATCTCTGCGTACCCTGAGACTGTAGCCTTGGTGGTCTGTTGCCCATGGGTTTGGGCTGAGAAGACCTGGTTGGGACAAGAAAAGACCAGTTTTTGAAGGCCAATGCCTACTGAATCTAGGTGGTTGCACTTGTAAGAAATTTTTAACACTTTGCATAAGTTTTGCTTTTTCGTCCATCTTTTTAAGAACCTCTTCTGCTTTTGTGCCAAACAAACATTCCTGGTTTAATGGAGCATCTAGTAATTTTGCTTTGACATGGTCTGGCAAGATTTGTTCCTTCAGCCAGGCATGCCTTGTCAGTACAGACCCAGTGACAGCAGTCCTGCAAGATGCATCTAAGGCATCAAAACCACACTGCAAAGTATGTTTACTGACTTCGTTTGCAGAATGCAGTAACTCTTGTAAATCTTTATTTTCTGCAACATCTGGAAGCAACAACATTTTTTGTTTAATTAGTTCCATAATATGCTGCTGGTACTTCAACATGTGACACTGGCAATTTAAAGCCCTGATGGCAAGAGGTGCAGAGGTATATACCTTTTTGCCCCATCTGTCCAAAGCCTTTGAGTCCCTGTCCGAAGGGATAGGATTTTTGGCTGCAATAGCCTTAATACCTTTAGGTCCCTGGGAAATGGTCTCTGGATCAGCAGTGGGATTCTTAAAGAGAAATCTGTGAGAGTCAGGTACCCTGTAGTACCTGTCAGGCTTTCTAGGAGCTGGTGGTAAAGTATCAGGAGTAAGACTGGATTCCATGAAAACATCATCTACAATATCCAGGACAGGGGGTATAGCTAGAGGCCTGTGCTGAGACAAGTCTAAAAATTCTCTGAGTCTCTTTTTGGACTGTGGGTAGTCCTGGCATTCCCAGTGGAAATGCTCTCTTAAGGTATGCAAGGTTTCACCAAAAGAAAAGTCCTCTGAAGGGGAGGGAGAGGGAATGGAATCCTCTGCATCTGAATCTTCACAGGTAGATAAGGTTATGTCCTGGTAATCAGAGGGATCAGAGTCATCGGACTCATGGTCTGTTGAATCAGAAGGGAAATCAATTCTTTGTCTTTTAGAGGGGGAAGGCTGGCTTCCCCGAATTAGAGTTATAAGGTCTTCAGCCATTTTAAGCATTTGTTTCTGTGGCATGGGGGCTTGAGCATGCACTTTGGTCACCGGTTTTCTAGGTGTAGTGTGAACTCTGAGCCTGAGAAACTCGGTCGTTTTAGTCTGAAATGAAGTAGTTGGTTTAATACGAACATCAGAAGGTCGGAATACACCCTCAGAAGCCGGTGCCTGCACAGCAGCTCTGGACCCATCTGTATTAGTCCGTTACTTCAAAATCTGAGGTTAATACAGGAATAGAAATGACACAAAACACCAAGGCTCAAACTTAACTTATTAATTTATTAAGCAAAACTTTTCTTAAAGTACAGTAAGGCTAAAACTAAATAAACAAAAACTAATAAATCATGTACTTACAAGCATATGCATAAACAAAATCATCTTTGCCACTGATAGGGAAACTTCAAATCCTATCCAGTGCAGCTATCTGTTCAGTCAAGGCAAGGCCGACACTGGCGAAATGTCTCTAAGCTCAGTTCAGGCTGGTGCTGTGATCAAATCCGGATGCTGATGATGAGTTTCATCTTAGCCTTTGAGCTTTTATAGTCTTTTTTTGAGTTGACAGAATATTGTAGAAAGATCTGACATTACAGGCTCATCATGAGCTGATGGAATATTTTAGAAAATTACAGATCATTTCCTAAGTTGTAAACAAGTCTAGTAATGTCTGGTCTTGTGCCCTACTTCCCTTTTTCAGGGAACAGTTAGCTCACAATCTTGTGATATAGTTCCTCTTTGAAATCCCCACATTCTGGTAAACATCTTTTAAGCTGATAAACAACTTATAGGTTAACAAAAGTTCAATGATACCAGTAATCAGTGAGCAAGGCCTGCTCTTAAGCATATTGTATTGTTTCAGTATTAGCAGCATATAGTGAGGTAGTGGCATATCAAGAACTAGCAATAATCAATCTGGCAATAATTAAACATACACAGTGATACGTGGCTCGAGGCATAGCAAAAACTGGTAGGCTGTGTGGATCCATCACAGGCCACCCCTTGCATCGAGCAACGAACGCTGTGTATCCCTTATAATGGTTAAAACTGACAACATCAGTTTGTACCTTCTCATCACCTTACAATAAATACAGCATGATATTATGCAAAATAACACAGAGATTATTGTGGTCAAAAGTAAAGGATGCAATAACAAATTAAACCACACTGAAGCCTTAGATGACCACATAAAAACATCATACCAATGTGAAACAGTTATATCCTGTATTTCATTTGCAATTTTACAATGGTACCTTTATCCTTAATCATTTTAATCACTGTTTGATCGCATCATTTAGTGTTTTATTTAACAGTTGCAACACTGTTTGTCCTTCCTGCTTAATCTGTTGAAAGTCCGGGTGGACTAGAGATGGCCACTTAAAAGTATGTAATGGTTCTATGCTAGCATTAAATGTGACGTCCATCCATCTAGTCAGTCTAATCAATTCTCCAGTACAAAAATCAATAATTGCATGGATATTACTTTTACAGTGTGCTCCACTAGTTGTGATCATTCCATCACTCCAGGCTAATTTACAGGAGGATATCACACAAACAGTGGTATCATTTAGCTGGTAGACGTCTGTACCATTTACTACATACCTGTGCCAGATACATTCCCCAGTTCCATTATGTAAGCATGGGTGAGGCTTCCTCTTCACTATCATGCACACCCACCCCTGGGGCCAGGCTTCACAACTTGTCACATCAACGGGTACATCATTATAATCAATTAAAGTGGATTCAATTTGAGGTACCCACCAATTATTTCCAAATTGCAAGGGCAATGTAACAAATGGACAGACCTGCTTTGTTCCTTTTTTACTAGCAAGATAGTCAAAAATCAGTATACAAGACTTATTTTCATATGTAAAATCTATTGGCTTTAACCACTGATACAGTTGCAGTTCCTTTTGCCAATGGGCTGCCTTTTTAGCCCCCCAAGTTTGAGTGAATTGCAAATATTGCTGGTTGGCAGCCAACTGAGATAAAATACAAAAAGTCTGATTTACTTCTGCTGTGAGGTTATCTAAAATCTGTTCTGTATATGTATTTGTATGTTCACTCCACCTCCACAAGACGGTTTGAGTTAAAATACTGTCTACAGTTCTTTGTCCCAACTCGGGATCATGGTCTGCTTGTAGCTTAAAGGCCATATTTAGGTCAATGCCCAAACGGCTCAACTTGCTACGTAAGGTATCTATATCTACACTGTTTAGGAATCCAGTCCCTGTTCCGACTGCACCTAGTGCAGTACCAAGAATACCTGTAACATCGCGTTTATTTCTTCTATATTTGTAATGTTTGTATTTGATATGCAAAGAATCAACTGGCCATAATTGTGCAATTTTACAATGTGGATACCTGGTGGTAATATCCACGGCTGACATGTTAACTATCATTTTAATACGTTGTATAATTCTAGCACTACTTACAGCTTTACATCCTCTGGTATATCTTACCACATGTCCCAAACCATTAAATACAGTTGAACTATTGTCCATGGCATATATCTCCAAGTCCGGAGATAGGGTTTCCATGAGTGTCATTTTCCCTTTGAAATTCAGCTATGCAGGAGGAATCTAATGGAGACTTAGCTAAAGAAAATCTCGACTCGTTTAACCTTTGATACAGACCTCCAGAAGGGTTGGAAACACATTTTTCAGGATGTCTATCACAGTTCAGTCTACATACAGTTGTAATGTTTTCCGTCTGAGTGATGCTCCAAGTTAAGGCAGGCTTCGGTGTCACTGCATATAAATGGTCTCCAATTTCCAATAAAAGTCACAGTCAGCTGTCAAATTTGCAACATCTTCCCCTTCGAATAGAGGGACAGGATCAAGACAGTTATATGGCCCATCTAAGTGTTGTCGTCGGAAAAGGTTGGCTCCTTCCCAAACAGTGGCAATAATCTGTGGAGAGGAAAGTACAATGGTTGTTTAGCAGAATCAAGTAATACTAAAACAGTATCACCAGGTCCATCACAAATTACTGTCCCATGTCCATTTGGCTGATTGGGTGTGGTCACTATAACTTTCACTCCCAGCCATTTGCTTGGTTTAGTATCACAGTCTTGTAGTAGAATAACAGCATCTTGATGCATACAAATTTCTACTAAAGGTTGTCCTTTCTGAATCATCTGTGTCTTGTTATCTAAATTGATAGCCTTTACTATCATTTCTCGTTCTGGCTCCCATAATGTAAAAAACTCCCAACTTTCACCTAATAGCCCTTTTTGCCCCCAGTGCCAATTTTCTGGGAGAAAGAGTTTCCAGCCTGTCTCAACTAATGCCATATTTTGTGCTGGCACCCTTTGTTCAGTCAATGCACATAGCCAGAATCGAGTTTGATCAGTATTTGTCAGAAGAGGGTATATGGCATTCGGATTCAGCTTTTCTATTTTCAAAACACAGCAGTTGGATCGAATGTCACTCATATGCATTTGCAAGGGAGTTCCTTGATGCTTTCGGGGTCTGTTATTCAGCTGACTCACAGCTAATTCTAGTATCTTTGCCCAGCCTCGCAATGTTCCATCATTCGTATTCTTTCGAATTTGTTCTTTAAGGAGCCCATTATACCTTTCAATTAAACCAGCAGCTTGGGGATGATATGGGATATGCAGTACCCATCGAACTCCATTTTCCTTTGCCCACTCTTGGACCTCTGCTCCGGTAAAGTGGCTGCCCTGGTCACTTTGGATTTCAGCAGGAATCCCATATGTCACACATAATTTATTCAATCCTTTTAACACTGCTTGCTGGTTTGCCTTTTGCATGGGGACACCATTAGTAATCCTGAATAAGTGTCCACCATCGTTAGGCAGTATTGCTGGTTTTGATCCAGTGGTAAAGGACCAATAAAGTCTATTTGCCAGATTTGTGCTGGGCGGCTGCCTCTGTGAATGTGTCCGCATGCTTCTGCTTGCAGTTGCTTCTGTTTATTTCTTTGACAAATTTCACACTGTTTTATAACATCCGTAGTTATTTCCTTATTTAACTGCATACCATGCCTCCGGGCCCACTCTATCGTGCATCTCTTCCCAAATGTCCACTCGATCATGGGCCCATCTTGCCATACTGGCACTTTCAGCTTTCTCTTCAGTAACACGTGACCGGCCATCTTATCTACCTGCTGGTTATGCCTCCTTTCATTTGTTACAAGTGATGCATGGGCATCTACATGTCCAACACTGATTTTGCATTGTTGAGCTTTTTCCCAAATCCGTTGCCAATCTTCTGAACCTCCCCACAGAGGTCTGCCATGGATCTTCCAATCCTGTCGCTGCCAGGCAGGTAACCAGGTCGTCAGTCCTTTATAAACTGCCCAGCTGTCAGTATAGATGTATGCTTCGTCCTCCGGTGATAAACTATCGATGACCAGGGCAACAGCTCGTAATTCTGCCTGATTATTTGAACCGGCAGTACCTTCATCAAATAACACAGTTTCTGTTCGTGGGCAATAAGCCACTGCAGTCCAGGTCCTACCATTTGATCCAATTTTGGCAGAACCATCAGTAAACCATGCAAATTTTTGTTTTTCTGCATCTAAATTATCAAATGGTAATGCTTCAGTTATTGGAGACTGTGGGAGCTCATATCGCTGTTGTTCTATCGCATCAGCATCATCCAGAATTACCAGTCCAGCCAACTGTTGTTGTACCTGAGACACTCCAGGCACGATGTTGGCCCTTTCCTGTAAATACCACTTCCACTTTTGTATGGTCGAAGATTGTGCTATCAAGGTTTTCATTAAGGTATTGTCTCGTAACCACCCCTGGATTGGGTAGTCTATTTTAACTGTCACTGTTTGTTGTTTGGTTATCCCTTCTACATGAATCAATGCTGTGTACACCGCCAGTACATGCTGCTCAAGGGGGCTGTATCTCACCTGCGCTCCAGTTAGGGATTTGGACCAAAACCCCAAGGGTCTCTTTTTTCCAGTGTCATCCTTCTGCCACAGCCCCCAAGACATTGTATTATTGGCAACTGTTACTTCAAGGACAAAAGGTTGTTGTGGATCAACTGGGCCCAGCCCCACGCTCTGTTGTAGAGCCTTTTTTGCTTCTTCAAAAGCCGTTTGTTGCTTGGGACCCCATTGAAAATCACATTTCTTCCTAGTTACATAGTGAATGGGTCGCAAGATCAGTCCAAGATGAGGTACAAATGCTCTCCAAAAGCCCATTGCTCCCAAAAAGGCCTGTTCCTGCTGTTTCGTTTTCGGGACTGCAATTTTCTGGATACTCTCCAGTGCTGCTGCAGGAATTTCCCTTTTCGCTCCGTTCCAAATCATACCAAGGAATTTTACTGATGTCCCTTGTTGTGTTTTATTCTCATTTATAGCCCACCCTCTGTTCTGAAGGTGCTGAACTACAGTTTTTAGTGCAATATCCACATCAGATTTTTCTCCAGTAATCATTATGTCGTCAATGTAATGAAAAATAGTCACTTTGTCCAGCTGTAACTTGGCTAGGTCTCTAGCCAATAGTCCATGACACAGGGTAGGGCTGTGCAGATATCCTTGAGGTAACACTTGGAAGGTATACTGCCTCCCCTCCCAGGTAAAAGCAAACTGGGCTCTGCTTTCTTCTGCTATCGGAATGGAGAAGAAGGCATTTGCCAAGTCCAAAACTGCATGATATGGTCCAGCAGAGGAAGACAATCTTTCCACGATCGTAACAATGTCTGGAACAGCTGCGCTAAGGGTGGGGCCACCTTGTTCAGACCTCGATAATCTACAGTCATTCGCCATGATCCATCAGGTTTCCTTACTGGCCACACCGGACTGTTGAATGGACTCACTGTTGGCTCAAGTATGCCAACCCGAAGCAGTTCTTGGATCGTCTCAGTAATTTCAGCGTGCCCACCTGGGATACGATATTGTTTGATGTTCACTATTGTTTTAGGTGGGGATACAAAGCGGTTCCCACTTAGCATTGCCTCGAACTACAGCCTTAACTGCGTTGACTGAACAATGCGCACTCCAAACCTAAATGGCCCTACAGTGGTTTCCAAAGTTCTACCCTTTAACACATCTATTCCTAAAATGTGTTCAGGTACTGGAGCTATCACTGCTTCAATGTAAATAGGAATACCATCCCCAAAAGCTATCTTAATCTTGGTTTTGGTACCTAGTGTCTTTGCCCTCCATAACCATCAATTTCTACATATTGTCCACGAAATCTACGGGGTTGCCTGCAAAAATGGTTACTTCTGATCCTGTGTCTACCAGAGCCATCACATGTTGTGGCCCTCCTTCCAAAAATGGTAAGAGTGCGTAAGGCCGGTCCCCAGGTGTAATTGCTCTTACTGTACCCCTAGCTACTGGGGACCGCCTACTAGTCAATTTGTCTCTGTTTTTTCGACCGGGGTTCTCCATTCCTTCCCTCCCCAGTCTCTCTCGTCATTAAATTCCCCTTTGCCACTGTGCTAGCTCCTCATCAGTAGGGATGTCAGGATATAATTGATTCCATCCTACCTTCCCTTCAGTGGTACTCCTGGTTGGACTTTTTGTAGGGGTTTGCTTTTACTTTCAGAACTTGAACCTTTTTCTCTTTGTTTCTGCTTCCACTTTTTATATAATTCTTCAGTAGCTATCCCATCTATTTCCAGCTCCAACCCCCACCTCAACAGATCCAGAAACATTTGCTTTCTGTAACCTTTTCTCCAGATTTATCTTTTGATTTCTCCGCATTTGCCTTTCTAGCTCTTCTCTGTTCTTTTTCTTCCACTAATTCTGCCATTTGATTTAGAGTGGCTATTACGTCCCATATCTGCTGACCTACACCACCTGCCAGGGCAGCCATCAGCTGCCCCTTCCACCACTGTGGTGCATTTTTGATTAATTTGCTCCTCATATTACTAGTCATAATTTGTGCATCTGGCCCTCTCGGAAGCACCAATACACCATCCCTCAATTCCATTGAGTAAACGGCAGCCAACATAGCCATTTCTCTTAACTGCTGTATGGCCTCTGCTATTGTTTTCCAAGGCTTATGTTCATCAGCTACTGCTGTAGCATCTGGCCAAGTAGCGGAAGGCGAGGCTAACCACACCACCAGTGTATTCACCTGGGAATCACCATGATCTATATTGTTTACTATTTGCTTTAGACGTGGGTGAAACACCAGACATGCACACTGGTGCATCTCTTCAGCATTTAGAGACACCGCTTCTCCCCTGTGTCCCAAACCCGAAGAAACCACGCCAAAACAGTTTCCCTGGCCTTTGCTTATAGATTTGGATTATATTCAATAATTCAGCTTATGATAACTCCGCACCTCCACCCATTGTTGTGGTGCTGCCCTCAGTCCACTGTCCCTTTTTCTCAATAACTGGGCGCCTCCACTGACGGAGGATTTACTATTTCAAAATCACTATCACCCTCATCTGTTGAGGGAAATCACCTCCCCACTTCTCAGGATCAAACTCTGCCTTACACAGCAAAGCACGAACCCGAGGCCTTGAGGGTGGATGGCGTTGTTTTCTCCCATTTCGTTGTCACGCTGTTGTATTATCCGAGTAGCTAAAGTCACTGAATTAGATTTCCAGTGCTCAGCTTCCTCCCCTACTTTAACAAGTGCCATGTTTGCCTTCTCCAAGGCATCTCTATCTAATCTATGTGTGTGTGTGAGTTCTTTACATCGCTCTTCTAATTCTGAAACTTTTTCTTTTAGTGAGTCTACATCTCTGTCTAATTCCTGAATTGCTTCAAAGAACAGCCACCCGGCTGCCCCTACCCTCCTTCACCTTTTTCCCTTATCATCCAATCTTAACCCTTCTAAAGCTCTAGCTAGGCTATCGGGATCTGCCTTAGGTCTTTCCTGCAAAGGTTTTGGAGAAGGAGGAGGAGAAACTTGACTCAATACCTTAGCAAGAGGATCCCACTTCCCAAATAATGCTGTCAAAGTAGCATCAACACCCAACTTATTTGGAGTGCTTAATGCAACATCCTTCTTACCTATACCTAGGTGTTTTAAAGGAAAAAACATTGGTTGTTGTTGTGACATCTCTACTGCAAACCCCAGATCCTGCCGACTACGCCAAGTGTATTAGTCCGTTACTTCAAAATCTGAGGTTAATACAGGAATAGAAATGACACAAAACACCAAGGCTCAAACTTAACTTATTAATTTATTAAGCAAAACTTTTCTTAAAGTACAGTAAGGCTAAAACTAAATAAACAAAAACTAATAAATCATGTACTTACAAGCATATGCATAAACAAAATCATCTTTGCCACTGATAGGGAAACTTCAAATCCTATCCAGTGCAGCTATCTGTTCAGTCAAGGCAAGGCCGACACTGGCGAAATGTCTCTAAGCTCAGTTTAGGCTGGTGCTGTGATCAAATCCGGATGCTGATGATGAGTTTCATCTTAGCCTTTGAGCTTTTATAGTCTTTTTTTGAGTTGACAGAATATTGTAGAAAGATCTGACATTACAGGCTCATCATGAGCTGATGGAATATTTTAGAAAATTACAGATCATTTCCTAAGTTGTAAACAAGTCTAGTAATGTCTGGTCTTGTGCCCTACTTCCCTTTTTCAGGGAACAGTTAGCTCACAATCTTGTGATATAGTTCCTCTTTGAAATCCCCACATTCTGGTAAACATCTTTTAAGCTGATAAACAACTTATAGGTTAACAAAAGTTCAATGATACCAGTAATCAGTGAGCAAGGCCTGCTCTTAAGCATATTGTATTGTTTCAGTATTAGCAGCATATAGTGAGGTAGTGGCATATCAAGAACTAGCAATAATCAATCTGGCAATAATTAAACATACACAGTGATACGTGGCTCGAGGCACAGCAAAAACTGGTAGGCTGTGTGGATCCGTCACACCATCCAAGGTAGAGACATCCGCAGGTTCCATAATCGAAGAAGCATCTCGTGGCATACCGGACTCCGAATGGGTCTCAGCAGAGGCCTGTGAATCTGTAGAAGTGGGTATCAAGGGCTCTGAAGGCGCCTCACTGAGTACTGGCAAACTGGCGACTAGCTTAATGGAAGCGCCGTTGGCAGTTTTGGACCTATGTGGTCTGTCTCTGTCTTTAGCCTTACATTTTTTCAGAAGATCAGTAGTCGGATGGCTTACCAAAGCCATTTCGGAATACGGAGAAAGACAGCAAAGAATTTAGCAACAAAGATAGCCCAACGACGAATAGTTCGGAATATTAAACAAGGCACAAAACTGACAGCAAGGGACGTTGTGGTTTGCGCCTAAACAGGTGAAACAGTAAGAATGAAAATCTCTGTGAGGTATTTGCTTTCCATAGGGAAGACAACTGTTAACTTTTTCTGACATTGGTTAGAGCAAGAAAAAAGAATCCCCAATGGGGTACTTAGCTTTAGAAGACTTCAGATTTGAGCTTTAGAAGACTTCAGATTTGAAACTCAAAAAATGAAAATTTCAGGTAGCGGCCGACCAGCACTTGTGAACTGCTTCTGCTTCGGGCTCCCGCACGGCAAGAAAAGCTGATGTAATGGCGTCGGCTGCATGTTTTATACCCCTGACATCATGGAAGAAGCGACAGCAACCGACGCAGAAATCCCAAGACTCTGTTATTTGGGCCAACTGAGGGCTACTTGCAGGCAGAAAATCCAATTGTGATGACTGCAACAGTGAAACACAAAGAAAATGCAATGACTCGATGACAAACTTGAGCTGAAGCACAAATCATTTTGAGCCATATTTATAGTTTTGGGCCATTCAGGACCATGTGGGGTTGGTGGCAACTAGTAGCTGTCAACAAACCATGTAGATAAAGGCTTTCTGTATACAGACTTAACTAGCCTACCAACCTTATTGATGGTGATGGTTACAACTAAAAATCAGTGGCAAAATACTCATATCTCAAAGTAAAGTGAAGCCAAACATGTTGCAATTTGAATAATCTACAAACTGTAATTAGATGTGAATGCCCGATGTCCAAACCATCCAGTAGTGGTCATCCAGAAACCTCACTCCATATTAATATGCTATCCATGTCATACACATACAGGTTTTTAGAAAATCCCAAAAGAAGGTCAACATCTATAGTAGCAAATGTAGCCCCCACAGGTGTACCGAGAAGTTGCAAAAAACACCAGGATTCAAAATAAACAATTTCTGTAAGGGCATATTCAGTCAGGTGTATTAAGAACTGCATAAATTCTGATCGAAGCTGGTCTAATTCCTAAAGCCAAAAATGTTAGGGCTATGTTGTAATGGCACATGATATAATGTCTAAGCACACAAAATTTACAAAAACAAGATAAGGGATCCAGAGTTTAATCCACACAAGTCCTCTTCAGAAAAAAATAACAGCTTGTTCATTCTATTGTCTTAAAGCCTCCTTGTTGTACATAAAAAAAAAAAAAAAAAAAAAACTTACTCCTTTATCTTACAGGAAGATGACTAAATTTAAACTGGAATGCGAATAGTTTCAAGCCCCCCCCCCCCGACAAATTATATTCTATATTCACAGCTTTGAAAAATAAAAGCAATATTTGCACTACATCTTGTATGCAATCAACATGTACAATAATGCAAACTGCTTTCTTTTTCTCTCTTTTCACTATGGAATGTTTCCTCCAAGGACTCTTCTGAAAATGGGTTGCTTAGCTCAGCCAGATTATCCAGTTAACAAAAGCAACCAACCAACCAGAGTTTTTCAAATCTTAACACTTTAGGATTATAAGGGAAGCTAGAACCAAGAACTAAAGAATATGAAAACTGAAGTCCTGCATGTATTTGCTAATGCGTGTTCAGAAGAAAAGATCTTAACATGTATTTATGAGTAAATCCTTTAAGATCTAAATGGCATTAAACTCACTGGAGAAAACAAGGACAGTATACATTTCCAACTTTTACTGAACATGCTCACATCAAGACAGTCTTGCATGTAGTGAGTTAAACTTGCTCCACTATGGTTATATCCTGCTTTCTCACATTCAATATCTGTCAGATGATTCAATCTGTATCTTCTTTTCTTTCTTTTTTTTTTCTGGTGCTTCTACCACCTCTCCTAATAAAAAAAAGGAAAGAAGCAACAGCCGCCAAATTCTATAGGTGTAACATTTGACAGTCACATACTTAATTGCTTAACATTTTGATTCAAATCCACCATCTCAGTATCAGTTTTGGGCGAAGTTATGTTAGCAATACCAAAAAAAGAAACTGCCATTTATACTTGTTTCTGTACTTGGGTGAATTACACTAAGAAAACCCCACAGTGACATCTACTGAATGCATGCCAACTGAAAGTACAGTTGTGTAAAATATTAACATAACATTAGATGTCCTTCTCTTCACTGTTGCAGTACTCTTCACTGTTGCAGTACTCTACAATAGGGATATCCTGCAAAGGGCAGCCTGATGTCCGGCCAGTATAACAAAGAATTTAAGTGTAATGGGTACGCTGCACATCACATGTATGCTCCCCATGCACGGTGTAGGGTATAAAGGTGACGTCCAGATGTACCATCGTCAGAACTGTAAAGCCCCAGGAGGAGCAACAGCCCAAGAATATAAGTAGGCAAAAAGTACATCCGGGAGGAAAAAGGATCAGGGGAGAGGGGAGGGAGTGAATACTGCAACAGTAAAGAGAAGGACATGTACTGTTATGGTAAGATTTTACACAACTGTACTATGCCCCTCCATGTCACAAATGCAGCCCACTTTACAAAAGGGAGAGTGCAAAAGCTCAGGAAGAAGACTGAGATGAGGAAGGGCCAGCAGAGCCCTCTAGGAAGCCATGGAGAACAGCCCTGGCAAAGCCAGCTCTGGCCCTAGAAATCATATCCAACTTATAATACTTGGTAAAGATATGCACAGAAGTTCAGGTAGCTGCTTTAAGGACAGAATTAGTATCAAAGCCCTTCAAAAAAGCACCAGAAGAAGCCACAGCCCTAGTATAATGAGCCTTAACAAAAGGAGGAAGGCTCTTCCCATGAAAAGAATAGCGAAAAGAAATGGCTTTAGATGTTCAAGAAACAACTGTTTACTTGGAAACAGCCAAACCTAAAGACTTAGGATGAAAAGAAAAGTACAGTTTTGTACCTACCATAAATGTAGATGTCCGAACAGGATAGCATCTGCAGTCCTTACAAATGGGTTGTCCTGTCGTCAGGCAGCCCTTCGGTCGGCCGGATTCCAAAGTCTGGGTCTGGCCTCGGCTGGTGTCGCACTTCACCCGACGTCATAGCTGCAGTTCTTCGGGTATAAAGGCATCAGCCAACGCCATTTTCCTCAGTGTTTCTTGCCCCAGATGCCAGTTGCCCTCTTGGAAAGCTAAATTTTTGGATAAATGCCAATGTTTCCAAATAGTAGAAGGCAAACACAAAAAAAAAAAAAATCATGTATGTACATATATACAAACAAATACACCATAAGAGATCCCCCCCCAGCTAGCTATTAGGTGGGCAAATACCCTAGGAGTACCACAGAGGGGAAGGAGGGTGGGTAATCCTGACTGCAGATGCTATCCTGTTTGGACATCTACATTTATGGTAGGTACAAAACTGTACTATGTCCTTCAAGGATGCATCTGCAGTCCTTACAAATGGGTAGAATACCATAGCTAAACTAGGGGAGGAGGAAGAAGAAATTATGGTGTAGTTAGGATCCCTTGCAAAACAGCAGTGGCAAACCCTGCTCGGGATCTAGAGTATAAAGGTAAGTTATAATGCTTGGCAAATGTATGCACGGAGGTCCAAGTAGCAGCCTCTATAATGTCCTTGGTAGCCACTCCTCGTAAGAAAGCTGTGGTAGTGGCTGTAGCCCTTGTAGAATGAGGCCTTATGTTCTGTGGAATTTGCTTTCCATGGTAGGAGTAACAGAATCTAATGCAATTTCCTATCCACTTGGAGATTGTCTGTTTGGAAATTGCTTTTCCTTCCCTTCCTGTTGCATATGCTACCAGAAGCTGGTCAGATTTTCTATTGCCCTTGGTTCTGTCCAGGTAGTAGCATAACTGTCTATGTACATCCAAGGTATGCAGCAGTCTTTCCCCCCTGTTCTGTGGATTGGGAAAGAAGGTAGGTAGGTGGATTGCCTGGTTTAAAGACACTCTGGATACCACCTTAGGCATAAATGTAGGATTAGTTCTCATGGACACACTATCTTGATGGAAGATTAGGAAGGGTTGTACTGCCATTAAAGCCTGTAGTTCCGAAAACCTTCTTGCTGAGGTAATTGCCAGCAGAAAAGCAGTTTTCCAGGATAGGTGTTGAAGATATGCTGTTGCTGCTGGTTCGAAAGGGGGAAGTGTCAATTTTTCTAGTACAAAGTTCAAGTCCCATGCTGGTAATGGTGGTTTCCTAGGAGGTTTTACATTCTTAATTCCTCTCAGAAACTGCCCGAGTAGAGGATGCGAAAAGACAGGTGGATCGAAGCTGTATTCTGCAGAAATAGCTGATGCATGTATTTTGATGGAGGAATAGGACAGGCCTGTATGGAAAAGCTCTGCCAAATACTCCAGGATGTTGGCAATGTCTACCTTTGACACATCTTTGCCCCTGTCGGTACTCCAAATGAGAAACCTTTTCCATTTTCCTGCATAGTTCCTTCTTGTTGAGGGTCTGCGGGCCTCAAGGATAATGTCTTTAACCCTTTGGGATAAATCTGGGTTAGCTGCTCTTATGTAATGTTCCAGGCAGTCAGTTGCAGAGTTTTCAGGTTTGGATGCAGGATGTTGTAGTTGCTCTGGGTTAACATCAAGGGAATCAGGGGTAGTGCCCACATTCTCCCCTGAGACATGCTCCTTAGTAATGGGTACCAATGTTGTCTTGGCCAGTCTGGAGCTATCAGAATTATCCTTGGACATTCCTCTTTGATTTTCAATAGCACCTTGTGCATCAAAGGAAGAGGTGGGAATGCATATGCTGTCAGGCCTTTCCAACTGAAGGATAGAGAGTCCACCTTCCAAGCAAGTGGGTGGTATGTCCTTGTGCAGAATTTCTTGAGCTGGTGATTGAGTGGGGATGCGAATAGGTCTATTTGTGGCAGTCCCCATTTCTTTGTGATGGCCTTGAAGATGTCCGGGTGTAGCATCCATTCGTGAGCATCCGATGTAGTTCTGCTTAATATGTCTGCTAGGATGTTTTCTTTTCCCGGTACAAAAATTGCTTGTAACTGAATGTTGTAACTCAGAGCCATATTCCATAGGTCCAGGGCCATTCGGCATAGAGGGTATGAATGAGTGCCTCCCTGTTTGTTGATGTACCACATGACTGTGGTGTTGTCTGTCCTTATCATCAACTGGCCTTCTTGGAGGAATGGTCTGAAATTCTGGATTGCTAGTTGTACTGCCAGCATTTCTTTTTGATTTATGTGCAGGTGCAGCTGCTCTGTAGTCCATAAGCCTTGTATGCACTTGTCCAGCATGTGGGCCCCCCAACCGAGGTCTGAGGCGTCCGTTGTGATGGTTTGGCTTGGTTGAATGCTGTGGAAGGGCAAACCTGGGTTTGATTGGCATGCCTGAGCCCACCATAGGAACTCTTGTTTCAGGCATGGAATTAGTGGTATTTCGGTTTCTAAGCTGTGCCTGTGTTGAGACCATAAATTCTTTAGGTACCACTGTAGCTTTCTCATATGCAGTCTGGCATGGGGGACCAGAATTATGCAGGATGCCATGAAGCCCAAGGCCTGCAGTACTTTCCTTGCTGTTAGTTTGTTCTGCTTTGTTAATGCCAAAAAGTAGAGAGGAAGTTGTTCTTGTTTTTCTGCAGTTAGGAATGCCATCTGTTTTACTGTGTCCAATTCTGCACCTAAGAAGGTTATTGTTTGGGATGGTATCAGTCTTGACTTTTTTATATTGACTGTGTATCCCAGGGCCTGTAATAAGCAAATGACTCTTTGTAAGTCTTCTGTTAGCTTGTTTTTGTTGTCCGCTTGTATCAGGCAGTCGTCCAGGTATGGATAAATTTGGATTCCCTGAAGCCTGCAGTGAGCGATTACTGATGCCAGGCATTTCGTGAACACTCTGGACGCAGTAGACAAGCCAAAGGGCAATGCTGAGAATTGATAATGCTCTGATCCTGCAAGAAATCTGAGGTATCTTCTGCAATGTGGTCGTATGGGGACGTGCAGGTATGCCTCCTTGAGATCTAGAGTTACCAGCCAATACTCCTTGCCCAGCATGGGAAGAAGTTGCTGTAGGGTCAGCATTTTGAATTTTGGAACAATGATGAATGTGTTTAAAGCGGACAGGTTGAGAATAGGCCTCCAATTTTTTTCTTTTCTTGGTACCAGGAAGAGTCTGGAGTAAAATCCCTTGCCTTGTTCCATAGGTGGTACCCTTTCCACAGCTCTCATTCTTGCTAATTGAGCTATTTGTTTTAGAGTTTCTGTCTTTTGATTTGGTGGTAGGTTTGGCATTCCTCTTTTTCCGGGTAAAGTGTGGAAATGAAACCTGTAGCCTTGGTCTATAGTTTGCAAAATCCACTTGTCTCTTGTGATATAGTGCCAGTTTTTTGAAAATAATGCTAACTTTCCGCATAAGGGTGCTGCTATTTGTTCCCTGGTAGGCGGTGTCAAAGCCAAGTCACTGTGATTGTCCTGTTGCAGTGGTAGTGGTTGTGTCTGTGCCTCGTTGGTTGTTACCTTGCCACTGGCGTCCCCTGTAGGCACCTCCTATGGATTGATTTCTGCCTCTTGAACGCCTATTCCTGCCTCTCTGAGTTTTAGAGGAGTCTGGAAAGGACCAATTTTTGGAAGGCCAGTTCCTGCTAAACCTTGGAGGCTGAACCTGTAAGAAATCTTTTACGGTTTGTACAGATTTTGCCTTCTCTTCCATTTTCTTCAGTACCTGTTGGGCAGGAGAACCAAATAAACTGACCTTATCCATAGGAGCATCTAATAGCTTTGCTTTAACATGATCCGGCAAGACCTGTTCTTTCAACCATGCATGCCTTCTTATAACTGTGCCAGTCATGGCTGATCTAAATGAAGCCTCCAGTGCATCATAGCCACATTTTAAGGAATGGTTACTAACCTGCTGAAGGTTATTCACCATTTCTAGAACATATTTCTTATCTAAAGAATCATCCGAGGACAGTTTCTTAGTTAACTGATCAAGCATAAACTCTTGGTATTGAATCATATGAAACTGACAGTTCAATGCTCTAGCTGAGAGAGTAGCAGAGGTGTATACTTTTTTACCCCATCTCTCTAAGGACCTGGATTCCCTTTCAGAAGGAGAGGGTTTTAGCTGAGGTCGAAGCTACTGCCTTAGGCCCCTGGGAGATAGTCTCAGGATCTGCGAAGGGAGCCTTGTATAAATGGTGATGAGTGTCCGGGACCCTGTAGAACCTATCGGGCTTAGCAGGGGCTGGAGGTAAAGTATCAGGAGCAGTGCAAGCATCATTAAATGCATCATCCACAACAGGAAGAACTGGAGGTATAGCTAAAGGCCTATGTTGCGGTAAGTGTAAAAAGGTCCTAAGCCTTTTCCTTGAATCTGAGAAATCTTGCCCCTGCCATTGGAATTGCTCTCTCATGGCATGTAAAGTTTCCCCAAAAGAAAATTCCTCTGGTGGAGAAGCAGAAGGAATCGATTCTTCAGCATCTGAATCTTCATAAGTAGAAAAGGGAGCCTCTGGATGGTCTGTATTGTCTGTATCATCAGAAGAGTCATCTGAGGACACTGGCTCAGGGGGCTCTGCTCTAGGTCTCTTTTCTGGAGGTTGAGAGGCCCTGTCTGGGTGAGATTGGGATCCCCTTATTAAAGAGATGAGATCCTCTGCCAGAGTAAGCATTTGGGAACTGGAACTGGGCCTGTGAGAGGGGGGCTTAACAGGCACAGACTTAGCAGTTTTGGCTGCTTTAGCCCTGGCAAAGGCCTTTATAGACATGGCTGCAGGAGGCCTAGCAGCACCACGTGCTGGGGTAGAAACATCCAAAGGGATGGTGTCCGATAAGTCTTGTGAAACCACAGTAGTAGGTAAAACTTCAGAGGCCGATTCAACTAGGGTAGAGGGGGCCTCGGTAGTAGTCATGGATTCGGCTGAAGATTGAACCGTTTGCTCGGTTTCGGTCGAAACCGAGACACTCGCGGTTTGCTTAACCGTGGTTTCGGCCGAAACCGCGGACCGCGAGTGTCGGTCCTTTTCTTTGCGTTTCTTAACAATATGAGTAGTCGGAGGATCCGACGGCATTATGTACGCAAAATCTGAGCCGAAAAACTGTTCAGCAAACTCCGACCGACGTCTAAGCATTCGTCGGTTGAAAGAAGCACAGGCTAAACAAGCTGCTACGTCGTGGTCTGGGCCTAAACAAGGTAAGCAGTAAGAGTGGAAATCTTTATGAGGTATTTGTTTCCCACAAGTTAAACAGTTATTCACTTTTTCTGACATCGGCTGAGGCAAGAAAGAGTCCCCAACGGGGTACTTAGCTTTTTAGAAGTCTTCGAAGTAGTATTCGGTAGTAGTAATCTCTGGATCTGACCGACCGGCACTTGCGAACAGCTTCTGCTTCGGGCGCCACGCGGCAAGAAAGACTGAGGAAAAAAGCGTCGGCTGATGCCTTTATACCCGAAGAACTGCAGCTATGACGTCGGGTGAAGTGCGACACCAGCCGAGGCCAGACCCAGACTTTGGAATCCGGCCGACCGAAGGGCTGCCTGACGACAGGACAACCCATTTGTAAGGACTGCAGATGCATCCTTGAAGGACATCTAAAAGCTGCTCAGACTTATGAAAAGCTTTAGTCTTATCCAAATAAAATCTGAGTTGTCTGTGCAAATCCAAAGCGTGCAAACCTTCTCACTAGCAGACTGTGGAGAAGGGAAAAAACTGGGCAAATGAACAGACTGATTAAGAGACAACTCATTAACCACCATGGACAGAAAAATAAGGATTATTATGAAGGAACACCCTGTTCTTATGGAAAACTAAAAAAGGAGGAACAGCCATAGAGCTTGCAGCTCACACCTGTGTGGCAAAAATAAGGGCAAAAGGAACAGTCTTCCAAGAACAATGCTGCAAGAAAGCTGAAGAAGCAGGCTCAAAAGCCTGAGTCAATTTTTCTAAAACAAAATTTAGGTTCCAGGAAGCAGGGACAGGCTTCCTGGGAGCCCTAATGCGAAGGATGCTTTTAAGAAACTGTTCGGCCACAAATCTAGAGGTTAAATGGGAAGTCAAAGGCAGACAAGCAGAGATAGCTGAGAGTTGGGCCTTAACAGAAGAATATATTAACCTAGCACTGAGCAACTCACACAAATAAGAGAGAGAACCAAAGGAACATCCACAGTAAGTGGATCCATGTTACGAGAAAGACACCAAACAGAAAACATCTTCCATTTGGATAAGTATGACTTTCTAGTAGTGGGTTTCCTGGTTTCCCGCAGGACCTGAAACACGTCCTCAGGAAAAAAAAAGTAGTCTGTAGAGGATCAAAACCCTATCACCCAGAATGTCAGATGAAGAGTGGACAGCTGGGGGTGGATGAGATATCCCTTGTCTTGTGCGAGTAAGTCTACCCTGTGAGTAACTTGTGGCGATTGCCCTTGGCTAGATGCAGAAGAGGGAACCAATGCTGTCTGTGCCAAAAGGGAGTCACCAACAAGATTTTGGGAACATCCTGTTTTATCTTGAATAGGACTTTTGAAATGAGAGGAAGGGGAGGGAAGGCATACAGAAATAGCCTCTTACAAGAAAATAAAAGGACGTCCACCTTTCAGGCAGAGGGCAGGGGCACAAAATAGAGGAAGCTGTCTGTTCAGAGGGCAGGCAAAGAGATCTATTTGAGGAGTACCCCACTGGTAGACAATGTCCAGAAACACATCCCTGTGAAGCATCCACTCAGGTGACTATGTTATGGACCTGCTCAAAGAATCTGCCACTATGTTCTGATCTGAGGGAGTGTAAATTGCCTAAAGGGTCACCCGATACTAGATAGCCAGATGCCAAACCTGAAGGACTAACCTGCATAGGAGATAAGACCTTGTCCACCCTTGCTTACTGACATACCACATCACTGTGCTATTGTCTGTGAGAATCTTGAGGGGCCCTGGAATTAAGAGAGAATAAAACAGCCAGAAGAGCTTTCATCTCTTTGACATTAAAGTGGCCTTTCTTTTGTTGAAGAGACCACAAGCCCTGCACTTTCAGAGGACTGAAGGAGGCCCACCACCTCACGTCTGAGGCATCTCTGAAGAGTTCCTCATATGGGACTGGAAGATGAAAAGGAAGCCTTGGGTTGAGGGACAACTAAGAAATCCACCACTGAAGTTCCAGCTTGAGGCAAGGAAGTACAGGAACCAGAAAATCTACAGGATGAGAATGTTGAAGCCAAACTGACTTTAGAAACCACTGAAGCTTTCTCATGTGGAATTTGGATACAGGGAGAATATTAATGGTGGAAGCCATGAAACCCAGAGCCCTGAGAAATTCCCTGGCAATAGTTGAAGCCAGAGGACTAAAGGATTGAAAGAAAGCAATCAGTGTTAAAGTCTTGGGAGGAGGCAGGGATGGCAGCATTTGAACAGTCTGAAGCCTACATCCCAGAAAAACATGATCCTGAAAGGGAGTCAGGAATGACTTTTGGAAATTTACCATGAACCCCAAGCTTTACAAGACAGAAATGGCAAAATGGAGATGCTGAAGTAATATCTCCGGACAAGAGGCCTGAATCAGCAGGTCATCCAGATAAGAAAAGACCTGTATCCTCCTTAATCTGCAAAAAGCAACCACAGCAGCGAGGCATTTGGTAAACACTCTTGGGGCAGTAGAGAGGCATAGGGCAAACTAGAGAACTGAAAATGCCAGGAAGCTACAGACAAATGTAAAATGTTCCAGAAAAGGGGATGAATAGGGATGTGAAGATAAGCATCTTTCAGATCCAGGGAAACTAGAAAAGCCTGAGGAAGAAGCAGAGGGAAAGTACAGTTGTGTACACTTACCATAAATGTAGATATTCGAGTGTATTCACTGTTGCAGTCATCACACTTGGGTTATCCTGCCAGGGATAGCCCTCAGTCGGCCTGAATATCAGAGGCTTAGTATTTCTGGATCGGTTGCTGTCGCTCCAGGACTGACGTCAGGTCGTCAGTGGTATAAAATTAGGCAGCCAACGCCATTACAACACTTTTTCTTGCCACAACTGTCAGGAGCCCCCAAATAAGGAGCTAGGTTATGGTAGAAGAACACCACCAGTAGAAAGTAAATACCAAAAATTTCCTGTAAAGAGTGAGGAAGAGAGTGAGAGAGAGACAAGGGGGATGGAGGATGGGAAACCAGGACTGCAACAGTGAATACACTCGAACATCTACATTTATGGTAAGTGTACACAACTGCACTATGTTCTTCATGTTTCACTGTTGCAGTCATCACACTTTGGTTAATTCCCAAAGCTGAAGAAAAGGGTGGAGGCAGTCAAGAAGACTGGAGACTGGCTAGGATGCCCTGCAAGACTGCAGCTGCAAAACCTGCCCTGGATTTGGAGAAGATAGGCAGGTGGTAATACTTGGTGAAGATATGAACAGAAGTCCATGTTGCAGCCTCCAGTATGTCCCTGCTGGGGACCCCTCTGAGAAAAGCTGCAGAGGTGGAGGTTGCCCTGGTGGATTGCGTCCTGACCCCCTTAGGGGTCTGTTTCCTGTGGTGTTTGTAGCAGAAATGGATGCAGTGTGCTATCCATTTGGAGATTGTTTGTTTGGATATGGCCTTGCCCTCTGCCCCTGTTGCAAAGCTGACTAGCAATTGGTCAGTTTTTCTAAAGAATTTAGTCCTATCCAGGTAGAATATGAGATGTATGTGCACATCTAGAGAATGCAGAATTCGTTCCCCCTTGTTTTGTGGGTTAGGGAAAAAGGTGGGCAAATGAATTGATTGGTTGAGAGTCACACTGTGCACCACTTTAAGCATGAAAGTTGGGTTAGTCTGAGGAGACTCTGTCAGCATGGAAAATGATGAATGACTCTACAGCCATGAGTGCTTGTACTCTGAAACTCTTCTAGCTGAAGTGATGGCCAGAAGCAAGGCTGTTTTCCAGGACAGGAATTTTAACTCTGCTGAAGCTGCAGACTCAAAGGGGGGGGGGGGTAGGGTGAGCTTTTCCAACACAAAATTAAGGTCCCAAGCTGGGGTAGGAGCTCTTCTGGGTGGCATTAAATTGTTAGCCCCCTTAGGAACTGTTTGATGAGAGGGTGTGAGAAGAGAGGTGGCTTTGTGCTGTAATGAGCAGAGATGGCAGAGCCATGAATTTTAATAGAAGAGAAGGATAAGCCCCTGTGAAGTAGGTCTGCTAGGTAATCCAGGATGAGAGGTAGGGAGGGCTGTGCTGTTTCAGCTCCTTTAGCCTAGATCCAGGTGAGAGGTAGGGAGGGCTGTGCTGTTTTAGCTCTTTTAGCCTGGATCCAGGTGCAAAACCTTTTCCACTTGTCAACATAGGATCTTCTAGTGCTGGGGCGTCTGGCCTCACATATAACATGCAGGATGGACTTGTTTGCTTAGGCTGGCAGCTGGAGGAGAGGTCAGGGTATATTCCAAGCTGCCAGGTTCAGGGTCTGCAATTGCAGATGCATAAATTCTCCATTCTTCTGAGTCAGGAGAGTTGGGATCTGAGGTAGGTGCCATGGTGGCAGGGGTGACGGGCTGTGCAGCAGTGGGCACCAGTGCTGTCGTGGTCAGTCTAGGGCAATCAAGACTGATATTGTTTTTTCCTCCCTTATTTTGAGCAGTACCCTTGAAATTAGTGGTAGAGGGGGAACTGCATAGATGGAGAGGTTTACCCACTGGAAGGATAGAGCATCCACTTTCCAGGCCTTGCTGTGAGGTTCCTTGGTGCAGAATTTGCTGAGCTGGTGACTGTTGTGGGAGGCAAAGAGGTCCACCTTCGGGGTGCCCCACTTCTGGGTTACAAGGTTGAAGGCTCTGTGGTCTAGCTGCCACTCGTGTGGGTCTAGCAGGTTTCTGCTTAAATTGTCTGCCAGAGAGTTTAGGGAGCCTGGCAGGAATTGTGCTAGCAGGTGAATTTGCATGACTGAAGCCATGTGCCAAAGGGTCATGGCGAGCCTGCAGAGAGGATAAGAGTGAGTTCTGCCCTGCTTGTTGATATACCACATCAGTGTGGTGTTGTCTGATTTGATCACTAGAGGCCCTGGGGAGAGTAGGGGTCAGAGAGCTGTCAGAGCGTGCTGAACAGCTAGCATCTCTTTTTGGTTGATGTGCAGATGTATTTGATTTGGCCTCCAATGGCCCTGAATGCATCTGCCGTCCAGGTGTGCACCCCAGGCATAATCTGATGCGTCTGTGGTGAGGGTCTGGGCGGCGTGGGGTTGTGAGAAGGGAAGACCCTTGTTGTGGTTTCATGCTGCTGTCCACCAAAGAAAATCTTTCCTTAGACAGGGTATCATAGGTATGACAGTTTCCAGGTCCTGAGAGTGCTGATACCAAAGGCTTTTTAGGTACCATTTTAGTTTCCTCATACGCAGTCTGGCATATGGAATGAGTAGAATGCAGGAGGCCATGAACCCTAGAGCTTGCAAGATTTTCCTTGTGGATAACTGGGTTCTGGTGGCTAGTTGAGAGAAGTAGCCTGTCAGATAGGCTTGTTTTTCTGGAGTAAGGAATGCCATCTGGGATGCCGTGTCCAGGCTTGCTCCCAGGAATACAATTTTTTGTGTGTGGACTAGTTTTGATTTCTTTTCATTTATAGTATACCCCAGGGAGGTCAGTAGGTCCTTTACAAAGGTCAGGTGCTGTAACAGCTTTTCCTGACTGTCTACCTGAATTAGGCAGTCATCTATGTAGGGGTAAGTTTGAATATTTCAAAATAAAATAAAGGCCATAGGCAGCAATGTAGTTCCATGAAAAAACAGATTTAATAATCCCAAAGAAAATAAAGTAAGCACTTTTGTCTTACTTCAATGAGTAAAACTTCTTCAGACAAGGAAACTTTACACAAGTGGGCACATTTAAACAAATAGATTAAGGTCACATGACAATAGTAATTAAAACTTGAAAATATATATGCCCAATAATAGACAAAGAGTGATGCAATCGTGAACAACCTTCCTAAAACAAATGTCCTCAAGCATATAAACGAGATGCATTAAAGATGGACAATATTAAAAAATATTATAACAAAAATGTACTTTAAAACATTTAAACTAAATATCATGGACAAGGTAGATGTAAAACTTTGAAAAGATCTTCTTTTCACTGCTATCATTTACACCAAAAGTGTAAATAGCAAATTACCTTTGTAAACTTCTTAACTTTAAAACACATGCTAATGAACACAAATCATTCAAGCCTGGTGAACTATAAGCATTTAATTTAATTTGCCATAGTAGTTCACATACTTCTAACATCAGGGTGAATGGTCCACCCCTAAGGTTATGTCCTATCTGATCTATGACTCTAAAGCTGAAACTGTTTTGTGGGTGTTCATGGACATGCTTAGCTAGTGCGTTCTCAACTTTTAATTTCTTAATGCTATAAATATGCTCGTAAACTTTGTCCTTGAACCTACGGTCAGTTTTACCGAAGTAAAAACAAGGGCTTTAAAATTTACAGGTAGCTAAATAAACCACACCTTTATATCCACAATTAAATCTCCTGTTGATACTGTATTTTTTAGCCCCAACAGTAAAGGTATTGCCAACTTCCATGAATCTGTAGTTTAAGCAGCTCTCACATTTGTACATACCAGGTGCTCTCACTGCTGGGGTCATGCTTCTTTCTAATAAGTTTTTAACATTTGGGCCTCTTCTATATATAATCCTGGGGCCTGACTGGGCAATAATACATAGATTATCATCAGACACCAGTAAATTCCAATTTTTACAGATAACTTATCGTATTTGTCGTATTTGAAGCATCCAAACTAAACAACGTGATAAATGTAACATTAGATTAGGCCTCATTGCTTGAATACGTTCTATGTCAGGTGTCGTAGTAACATTAGAGTCAGGTTTAGGTGCTAAAATAAGAGTGAAAACACCGTTAACTCTCTTATGTTGTACTTCTAACAACAATTCATCAAGTAACTGTGATGGATATCCTCTTTTTAGAAACATATCATATAGTGTTTGGCATTCAACCCAAAATTCCTTTTCATCAGACACCATACGGGCCGCCCCCACCAGCTGGCCTTTCAGAACAGATCTCTTCTGTTGGTGGGGGTGGCTACTAGTGAAGTGAAGGAATGAATTAGAATAAGTAGGTTTCCTGTGGATTTTTGCTTTAAATAATTTGTTGTTCCTATCATTGTATAATTCCACATCAAGGTAAGCAATGCAATAAAATTTGAAATATCATCAATTTTCCCTTCAAACATAATAAACACATCATCCAAGTATCTAGTGTAATAATAATTGTTTCCCCTAAATTAATTATTGTTGAAAATAAAGTGTTGCTCCCAATGGGCCATCACAAGGTTAGCAAAACTTGCCCCACAAGGAGAGCCCATTGCAACAATTTATGAACTATTTCAATGAGTCCACACAATTTTTAACCTTCACTCACAGTCTAGGTACAGAGAGCATTGCTTACTTTGATGTGGAATTATACAAAGATAGGAACAACAAATTATTTAAAGCAAAAATCCACAGATCTGTTGTGAAAGGCCAGCTGGTGAGGGCGGCCCGTATGGTGTCTGATGAAAAGAAATTTTGGGTTGAATGCCAAACACTGTATATGTTTCTAAAAAGAGGATATCCATCACAGTTACTTGATGAATTGTTGTTAAAAGTACAACATAAGAGTTAACGGCGTTTTCACTCCTATTTTAGCACCTAAACCTGACTCTAATGTTACTACGACACCTGACATAGAGCATATTCAACCAGTGAGGCCAGATCGATCTAATGTTACATTTATCACATTGTTTACTTTGGATGCTTCAAATATGACAAATTATCTGTAAAAATTGGAATTTACTGGTGTCAGATGATAATCTACATATTATTGCCCAGTCAAGCCCCAGGATTACATTTAGAAGAGGCCCAAATCTTAAAAACTTATTGGAAAAAGGCAAGACCCCAGCAGTGAGAGCACCTGGTATGTACAAATGTGAGAGTTGCTCATATTGCAGATTCATGGAAGTTGACAATATCTTTACTCATCATCATCATCATCTTTCGGCTTTTCCCGTTAGGGGTCGCCACAGCAAATCATCTCTTTCCATTTCTTCCTATCCTCTGCATCTTGCTCTATCACACCAGCTGCCTGCATGTCCTCTCTCACCACATCCATAAACCTCATCTTAGGCCTTCCTCTTTTCCTCTTACCTGGCAGCTCCATCCTTAGCATCGTTTTCCCAATATACCCATCATCCCTCCTCAGCACATGTGCAAACCAACGCAATCTTGTCTCTCTTTCTTTGTCTCCAAACTGTCCAACATGAGCTGACCCTCTAATATACTGATTCCTAATCCTATCCATCCTAGTCACACCGAGTGCAAATCTTAACATCTTTAACTCTGCCACATCCAGCTCTGACTCCTGCCTTTTTGTCAATGCCACTGTCTCCAACCCATATAACATAGCTGGTCTCACTACTGTCTTGTAGATCTTCCCTTTCACTCTTACTGGTACCAGTCTGTCACAAATCACTCCTGACACTCTTCTCCACCCATTCCACCCTGCCTGTACTCTCTTCTTCACCTCTCTTTCACATTCACCATTACTCTGAACTGTTGATCTCAAGTACTCGTCCACCTTTACCAACTCTACTCCCTGCATCCTCACCATTCCTCTACCCTCCCCCTCTCATTAACACACATATATTTTGTCTTAGCCCTGCTGACCTTCATTCCTCTGCTCTCTAGAGCATATCTCCACCTCTCCAGAGTCTCCTCAACCTGATTCCTACTCTCACTACAGATCACAATGTCATCTGCAAACATCATAGTCCACGGGGCCTCCTGTCTGATCTCATCTGTCAACCTGTCCATCACCACTGCAAATAAGAAAGGACTCAGAGCTGATCCTTGATGTAATCCCACCTCCACCTTAAAAGGATCTGTCACTCCCACTGCAGTATCTTTACTGTTAGGGGTAAAAAATACCATATCAACAGGAGATTTAATTGTGGTTTATTTAGCTACCTGTACACTTTGCCCTTGTTTTTACGTCAGTAAAACCGATCCTTGGTTCAAGGACAGAGTTTACGAGCATATTTATAGCATTAAGAAATTAAAAGTTGAGAACGCACTAGCTAAGCATGTCCATGAACACCCTCAATACAGTTTCAGCTTTAGAGTCATAGATCAGATAGGACATAACCTTAGGGGTGGATCATTCACCTTGATGTTAGAAGTATGTGAACTACTATGGCAAATTAAATTAAATGCTTATAGTTCACCAGGCTTGAATGATTTGTGTTCATTAGCATGTGTTTTAAAGTTAAGAAGTTTACAAAGGTAATTTGCTATTTACACTTTTGGTGTAAATGATAGCAATGAAAACAAGATCTTTTCAAAGTTTTACATCTACCTTGTCCATGATATTTAGTTTAAATGTTTTAAAGTACATTTTTATTATAATATTTTTTAATATTGTCTAGCTTTAATACATCTCGTTTATATGCTTCAGGAAATTTGTTTTAGGAAGGTTGTTCATGATTGTATCACTATTTGTCTATTATTGGGCATATATATTTTTAAGTTTTAATTACTATTGTCATGTGACCTTAATCTATTTGTTTAAATGCGTCCACTTGTGTAAAGTTTCCTTGTCTGAAGAAGTTTTACTCATTGAAGACAAAAGCGCTTACTATATTGTATTTGGAATTATTAAATCTGTTTTTTCGTGGAACTACATTGCTGCCCGTGGCCTTTATTTTATTTTAAATTTGAATATTTCTTTGTCTGCAAAAAGCAATGGTTGGAGACAGGCATTTTGTGAAAACTCTGGAAGCAGTGGATAAGGGAAAGGGAAACGCAGAACTGAAAGTGCATAGATCCTGCCCTGAAATGTAGATATTTCCTGCAAGATTCCCTGATTGGGATGGGTAGGTAGGCCTCTTTTAGGTCTATGGTGGCTAACCAAGCATCCTTGGAAAGCATAAGAAGAAGCTGCTGGAGGGTGAGCATTTTTAATTTTGGTATCACCAGGAAGGTGTTTAGAACTGAGAGATTGAGGATTGGGCGCCAGGTGCCCTCTTTTCTGCATACCAGGAAAAGCCTGGAATAAAAACCTTGGCCTATCTGGTCTGTAGAAACAGGCTGTATTGCCTTCATGGAGAGCAGGGAATGCACTTGTTTTGTGGCCTCTGCCCTCTGGTTTGGAGGAAGATCTGGGAACCCTTTTGGGGTTGGCAGAGTGTGGAAATAAAAATTGTATCCCTGGGAAACTATGTTGAGGATCCATCGATCGTTGGTAAAAGAGGCCCAGTTGTTTGCATGGAAGGAGAGTTTTCCTCCTAGGGGCACAAGCAGGTGAGCAGAGGTAAGGGGTGGAGGTGTAAAGTCATTGTGAGTTCTTTCCATAAGGGGGTGGCTTAGCACTCCCTGTTTTTGAAGTGGAGGAACTCCATTGCTTAGATCTCTGCATTCCCTGGGACTGCTGTCTGGGGTCTGCTTCCCCTAGGTCTTGGCTGAGCTGGCCTGGAGTGGGACGGAGAGGACCAGTGCTTGGAGGGGCAATGCCTACTGAACCTCGGAGGCTGGACCTGTAAGAAGTCTTTAACTGTCTGCATAGATTTAGCTTTTTCTTCCATCTTTTTTAAGATCTCTTCTGCCTTGGTGCCAAACAAATTGTCTTTGTTCAATGGTGCGGCCAATAGTTTTGATTTGACATGGTCTGGAAAAGTCTGTTCCTTAAGCTAAGCATGCTTTCTAAGTACAGAACCAGTGACTGCTGCCCTGCAAGAAGCTTCTAGGGCGTCAAATCCACATTGCAAGTGCGTTTAGTAACTTGGCTTGTAGAATGCATAAGCTCTTGTAATTCTTTATTTTCTGCACAAGCAGGAAAGGTAGATATTTTTTTTTGAGGAGTTCCGTGGTATGTTGCTGGTATTTCATCATGTGGAACTGACAATTTAGTGCTCTCAAGAGTTGCAGAGGTGTATACTTTTTTACCCCATCTGTCTAAAGCTCGGGGAATCCCTGTCCGAGGGCGTGGGATTCTTCGCTGTGGTTGCTTTAGTTCCTTTAGGTCCTTGGAAGATGACCTCTGGGTCAGCAGTAGGATTTTTGAAAAGGAATTTGTGAGAGTCAGGGACTCTGTAATACCAGTTAGGTTTCCTGGGAGCAGGAGGAAGGATGTCAGGAGTCAAACTGGATTCCATAAAGACATCATCCACAACATCCAAGACAGGAGGAATGGCTACAGGTCTGTGCTGTGGTAAATCTAAGAATTCCCTGAGTCTCTTTTTGGCCTGAGGATGTTCCTGACATTCCCATTGGAAATGCTCCCTTGAAGTATATAGGGTTTCACCAAATGAAAAATCCTCTGGAGGAGAGGCAGAAGGAATGGATTCCTCTGCATCTGAATCCTCATAAGCAGATAAGGGTTGCATGTCTTCTTATTCAGAAACCTCAGAGTCATTTGACTCCTGGTCAGATAAAACTGCTGGGGACAAGTCTCTTTTTCTTTTGGAAGGGGTAGGCTGGCTTCCCCTAATACACATGATAAGGTCTTCTGCCATTTTAAGCATTTGAGATTGAGGCATGGAAGCAGGTGCATGCTCTGGGGTCATCGTTTTTTTAGGCGTAGTGTGTACCCTGGGCCTTAGAAACTCAGTAGTTTTAGAAAGAACTGAAGAAGTGAAAGAAGTCGGTTTGTGTCGAATATCGGTAGTGCGAAGAACTTCTTCGGAAGCCGGTGCCTGCTCAGCGGCTCCGGACCCATCCGAGGTAGAGACATCCGCAGGATCCTTAGTCAAAGAAGAGTCTTGTGGCATACCAGACTCCGAATGGGTCTCTGTAGCGGCCTGCGAATCCACAGAAGTGGGCATCGGGGGCTGCAAAATCGCCTCACTGAGGACCAGAGAACTGACGACTAGCTTAACGGAAGTCGTCTGCAGTTTTGGACCTGTGCGGTCTGTCTCTGTCTTTATCCTTACATTTTTTTCAGATCATCGGTAGTCGGATGGCTTACCAAAGCCATATCGGAATACAGGGACCGAGAGTGAAAATATTTAGCTACAATAAGGGCCCGACAATGTATAGTTCTGGGGTTGAACAAAGCACAAAAGTGACAGCGAGGTACGTTGTGGTCTGGGCTTAAACAGGTGACGCAGTAAGAATGGAAGTCTCGGTGTAGTATTTGCTTTCCACAGGCGAGACAATTGTTAACTTTTTCTGACATCGGTTAGAGAAAGAAAAAAGGATCCCCAACAGGGTACTTTGCTTTAGAAGACTTCAACTTCAATTTGGAAATGAAACTCAGGTAGTGGCCAATTGGCACTTGTGCGAACTGTTTCTGCTTCGGGTTCCTCGGCAAGAAAGACTGATGTAATGGCATCAGCTGCCTGATTTTATACCAGTGACGACCCGACGTCAATCCTGGAGTGACAGCAACTGACTCAGAAATACAAAGCCTCTGGTATTTGGGCCGACTGAGGGCTACCCCTGGCAGGATAACCCAAGTGTGATGGTTGCAACAGTAAAACACGAAGAACATCAAGGTTTGAAGAGACAGCATCTGAAAGGAAGGGGTCTTCAAAAAGGTATTTAGTTGAGAAAGGTCCAGAATGGTTTGCTAGGAGTCTTCTTTCCTGGGGACCAAGAACATTCTAGAATAAATTCCCTTCCCCTTCAGAGGAGTTGGAAATTCTTGAATTGTTCCTTGAGCCAGCAGGTCATGAAGCACCTCCGGAAATAAAGGGCAGTTGTTCCTGAGAGGCTGAGGAATGCCCAAAGAAAGGGGGAAGAGATTTCCAAACCATGTAATAACCCTGGTCTTTCAGCTTTTCCCGAAAGGGGTCGCGACAGTGGATCTCCGGTCCGCTTATGATTGGCAGTGATTTTTATGGTGTCGAGTTGTCAGCCCAGCACCCAACCTACAGAGAAGGCACAACCACACACCTGCCTACATGTTTTTTAAATTTCAGTCAATCGCGGGGAGGACATGCAGACGTCACACAGAAGGCACTCCAGACGAAAATCGAACCGGACAGCCTCTTGCTGTGAGCTGACAACGCTAACCACTGCACTACCGTGGCTTTCCTGTAAGAACCCTGGTGAATGATGAAAAGAACCCAGGAGTTTTGGGTGATGTTTAACAAATAAAAGGGACAGGGAAAGTTGGAGAGAAAGAGGAATATGACTGAGAGGAACAGGGCAAGGATAGTCAGCACCTGGTTTGTCAGGAAAAGGAGGCTTCTGAATTGGAGGAGTTTCTCAGTCTTAGCAGTGGGAGTCCTTCTACCACCTTTTTTACCTTTGTGGAGGGCGAGACTGTCTACGGACAAAGACAGGTGTGATGAAAGGAGATACTGGACAGCACAGCTAGCTGGAATTTTGTAAATAATTATACGTCATTTGTGAATATCAACACGATTTATACAAGATGCTTGTGTTACAACTGTATTAGAACTGTATGTCATGTGTATATCAAAACTGGTTTGTACAGCCATGTGTGTTGAAAAGGTAATCTATAAAGTGTCTGCATTTGAAAAGGATCCACAGTGTGCTTTACTGGAGAGAACATATATGTACGTGCACTATAGTAACTGTTTAAATGTATATATTTTAACAGTGGAAACTGGAGGATTAACTTCAGTCCAGCAAACTTCAGAAAAAGCTGAAATTAAATTACTTTATAGGCTACGTAATAAAAGATGGGATCTTTCTGTTTTCAATGCAGCTAGAGACACAGAATCTGTGCTGGGAAGCTTTCTGTATTGTCTTCGGAGTGAACTCATTACTACCTCTGAAAGCATGAAGGAATGCGAGTGGTGTATGACTTCCAGAATCTGCCAAAGATCTGAATGTATTTTCACAGGTAGATGCTAAATACTGCCAGCTTCCAGCAGTGGGGGTTTCACCTGGGAAGAAGAAATCAGTTGACAAGAAATTATGTCATTCTGCAAGCTATCCCAGCAGTAATACTGTAGATATTAATCTGGGAAATCTTTTAGTGAGACAGAGTATGCATTCTGTCTTGGACCCGACAACAACTAGAAGATCCATTCACTGCATCAGCCTAGCTCTGTTAGTAAGTTCTTAGGTTATAGTAATTCTCTTAGATACAGTCAGGAATATAGTGAAGCTTAGTTTAGATATATTTCTTTATTTATTTGAGATTGTCCTGCAATGTTGTTTTAAATATTTCCTGTGGTTTTGAACTCTGATGTCACTGTGAATATACATTTAGTATAGTCTTGTTCTTTTATTATTTATTATTAAATATATTTAAACCTTTCACTGTGGCTGATCTTTGTAGCGCTATTTAAATTTTGAGAGTACTTGCACATTATCTGATGACACGGTGTGGGCCACTCATAATAGCCTTGCTCTTGGTCAGACTGCCATTTGTATTAATATTAATATTACATAATAAAATTAGTCACCCGTTGTTAAGGGCCTTAAAGTAGCTGTCAAGAGGTTCTGGTGGCAGTGAAAACTACCTTATAGTCCAGGCAAGAGGGGGCATAGCCAGTAAACCTGTGCCAGCCTTTTCCAGGTGTGTGTGCATGTGCAAATCAAAATCTCCAAGAGTGTGTGTATGTCAGCTACTTGGGCAGGGACACAAAGCATTGGTTGGACAGAGAGAGTGTTGGAGGATGTGGCTTGGAACCCTGGCTGAGGACTCAACTCTACAGCTGTGTCAATGAGGAGTCTTACTGGGGATTTGGAAAGAGAGAGAGAAACCAGCCCCGGACTGACTGTGGTCTCTATGTGCTCTTAAGGGAAATTGCACTTGATGCAGAGAGCTGCATCTGGAAATACTGCGTGTGCACCTTATTATTCTCCCAGTGTACATCCCCCAGTGTTGCCAGTGGTGAGGATTGAGGCTCCTTGATTACTGGTCCAGTGGTGGGTCATCACAACAGGCTTGTTTGGATAATTCCTCTGGAACTTGGGAATAGATGAAATAAAAATATGCTTCAACTCCTGTGAAGCCTTACCCTTTTCTTGCAGGGACTTAAACAACTCTGCAGCAGCAGCACCAAACAAATGTTTATTATCCAGAGGAGCATCCATCAGTTTAGCGCTGATATCATCCGGCAAAGGCTAAAGTCTGTGCCAGGAATACCTCCTCAAAACAGATCCAAAAGCAGCAGCCCTAGATGAAGCATCAGTTCCATCATAGTTTTATTTAATGGAATGGCGAGCAACTTGGGAGGTTGCCCCTAGCAAGGCAAGAGCACATGCCTTCCATTCAGAATCAGGAAAATCTGAAATGGCTTGACAGACCTGAGAGAGAAGAGCCAAGATATACCTGGTCATGTTTGTCTGATAGCTCACACCTCTAATAAGGTATCAGAAGTAAACCTCTTCTTACCCAGTCTCTTCATGGTTCTGCTATCCTTATCAAAGGGAAGCAACTTAACTGAAGGCAAAAATTTGGAGGACTTATTAAAATCCACGGACACCACAGAAGGGGCAGTAGAGGGACACTTATAAAGAAACTTGCAATCATGCATTTTATAAAACCTATCAGGTTTCTTGGGAGAAGGGGGTGGGAATCAGGAGCCTGAGAAGCAGTGGAAAAAGCATCCAGCAGGCCAGTAAGAACAAGAACCACAGCAGTGGGCCTAGGAGACTCCATCTGCAGAAGTTCATAGTACCTCTTCTGAACATCAGACACCTGAGCACAGTCGCATTTGAAAAATTCCAGCATTCTGGAAATATTGTTCCCAAACGAAATCTCCTCAAAAGGGAAGTCAGGACTGATAGACTGTTCTTCCTCACAACCATAGTCTAATGGAGAAGGAATCTGAGATGAATAAGTGACTCTTCATCAGAATCAGCATCATCATTTGAGGAATTCTGCTCTCTAGGCCTCTTAATAGAGGTAGAATTCCAAGTAGGAGTAGGAATAGAAACCCCCTGTTGAGGCTTCAAAGCCATAAGGACATTAAACAGACCTTCAGTGAAGTTTTGCTACTCACTCTGAGGATCTTTGGAATAAGGTGAAATGTGTTTAGTCTTCTGCTTATTTTTAAGTAGGACATCAGCTTTGAAAAATGTATTAGGTTCTGACCCCCAACGACACCCTTATAATGGTAGTTGGAACCTCTTCCCTCACTAATATCTGAGGAACACCCCTAGGTCCTTTAGCAATAACTAGCTGCAGTTCCCCCTGTACATCCGAAGTGGATGTCTGCAAGGCCTCCATTGACATGCATGGAGTCAGATCCATGCCATCCTCCAAAGTGGACACAGTAGAAGAATCCAAGAAAGAAACCGGATGGTCCTCCGGGCTTTCACTAGCCTGAAGGAAGACATCCAGTGGAGCAGGTACAGCCGAAGAGTCCGACTGAGCTTTCTTGGTTTGACAAACCTTACAAGACGTATGGTCATGGGAATGGCAGCAAAGAAATTCCAGGTAACTGCATCCATACGTCACCTTTATGGCCTATGTCCTGTATGGGGAGCATACGTGTGACATATGGCACATACAAGGTCTAAAGGGTTTGGTATACTGGCTGGAACATGGGTTATCCTTGGCAGGTGATCCCTACTGTGAAGAATACTGCAAAAGTGATATAGAAGGACAACAACAAAGCTGATACATTACAATGTGACATTACAGGCAGACTGTGAACAAGAACTTCAGCAAAGGATAGGGGAATGGAATGTAAAACTGAAGGCACACTGGGTGAAACGGAGTACAGATAAGACAGTTGTAATGGCAGCTAATGAGGGAGATCAGAAGAAGCTGAGAATTGAGATGGAAGGGAACACAGTAGAACAAGTTAACAGCTTCAAGTATCTGGGAGGGGTGGCGGAGAAGAGAACTCTGAAAGAGGAGGTCAAAGCTACATTCAGAGGGAAGATAGGCAACTGGTCCAGAGTCTCAGGGATGCTGTATGACAGAAGAATGCCAAATAAGCTGAACAGAGACATGTAAAAAACAGAGGTGCGACCAGTACTACTGTATGGTGCAGAAACCTGGGAAGGTACAGCAGCTGAGGAAGCTAGAGGTGATGGACATGAAATGCCTGAGATGGGTGGCAGGATGCTCACTGTTGGACAGACGAACAAATGAAAACATTAAAACAAAAGCCCAAATACCTCCAATTGCAGAGCAGGTCAAAGAGAACAGATTATGATGGTTTGAGCACATGTGCAGGAAAGCAGATGATAACCTGGTGAAGATGATTTGGGACATACAAGAAGAAAGTAAGAGGAAAATGTCCAGCAAAGAAAGAGATAAGATGGATTGTGTGAGACAAGACCTGCAACAGTCAAACATGACTGTTGAAGTAGGTAGGAGAGTGCCATTGAATTGAGAGATATGGTAACAGTTGATGTGACACTCCAACCCAATGTATAAAATGGAAAAAAGTGTGTGTGCATGTGTGTGTGTGTGTGTGTGTGTGTGTGGGGGGTAATGATTACGATTGATGGCTGTCTGATGAAATGCTCATTGTAATTTATTTATTACAGTTGGATCCTTAGAGATGACTGCAGTACTGTACTGAGGTACTAACAATGGGGTGTCAAACACTACTTTTATTTCATTACGTCATACTTCTGATGAAACAGGATGGTAGGTATCCATTTAAAAGTATTACTGTGTTACTGATATATTCTGTGTCTGCGCACATTTTAGCTATGTGCTTTTGGTTAAGTAGTTGGACCTTATTCCAGAATTTTATCACAATCAGATCAAGCCATTGAATGGCTGCTTGCTTCCATTTATGGTATAATTTGCAATATTATGCATCCACCTATGTAAGTGATATATCGTTATACCTTTTATAAGCAGAAACTTGTTCATAGGTAGGTACTAGGCTATTGGCCCTAGGGCCTATACAAGCCTAGCCAAAGGTACCCTGGCTTTCGCCACCCAAGAAAATTATCTTCCTGTGCCACTGTCGAGCAGAGCCACAGAAGTGATCCCCGGGGTGAATTTCGTATCTCCCATCCAATCATCAAGATTTTTCTTGAACAGTGCTAATGAGGAGCTTTGTTTGATATAGATAGGTAGTTTGTTCCAGAGTATGGGACGTCTCTGGGACAGGAATCTATCCCTCCAGCATGTTCTGTTTATTGTGGTGATGAGGTTTAGGTCCCTAGAGCGTGTAGCTCAGAGGGATTGGGATTTCTTTAAGTGGAGCATGTCTAAAAGCTCTGGGTTTGACATAGCTTTGTGTGTTAGTCAGAGATCGCCTCTGAGTAGGGATATGCAACGGAGTAAAGCTGCAGTTTTTTGAGACAGTCTGCATAGGGCATATCTTTGAGGACGGTAATCCTCTGTGAGGTATTTCTGTGGCCTTTCCAGTTGTTGTAGATGTCTTGTGAGGTACATACCAAAAGGGGCATTGTACTCTATACTAGGTCTAATGAGTGACGAGTAGATGGGAACAATGACCTCTTTTTTCCTGGATGAGAAACCTTTTGTGATGAGGTGTGCCACATAGAAGGATTTCCTGACTACTGTGGCGATGTGATTATCAAAGGAGAGACTACTGTCCACCTGTGTCCCAAGGTCTCTTATCACACTTTTGGTGTTAAGTAGACTACCACCTATGTGGTAGTTCATGGGTACTGAGTTTTTACCAAAAGGAATGACAATGCACTTTTTGGCATTGAGCTTGAGGCCATGGCTTTGACACCAGGCATCTGTCTCAGCAAGACCCTTTTGTAGGATGTCCACATTTTTTGGAGTTTTGATTATGGCTCCTAGTATGCAGTCATCTGCGAACTTCGTTAGCCAAAGACCTTCTGTGTTGGCCTGTACTTCAGAGAAGTAGATACCAAACAGGAGAGGACCCAGGACTGAACCCTGTGGTACTCCACTTGTCAATGGTCTGAAGCTGGATTTGGAGTCTGCTACTTTCAGAGTGTGGGTTCTGTCAGTGAGCCAGATGGCAACCCATCTTGTGACATAGGGATTTATACCTAGTTTAGTGAGTTTATCTATAATTTCAGAGTGGGGGATGGTGTCAAAAGCCTTGGCGAGATCTAGATAGGCTGTGTGAACCACCTTACCCTCATCTACGGCTTTGGTGACTGCTTCAAAGAAGTCTATCAGGTTTAGGAGACATGATCTGCCTTTTACAAACCTGAACTGGGTGGGGTCCTGAGTTTGGAGATTACCAATGTCATTGTTTATAAGTTCCATGATGATACGCTCCATAGCCTTGCAGACCAGGCTCATTAGGCTAATTGGGCAGTAGTTTCCGGGGTCTGTGGTGGCTCCCCCTTTGTGGAGTGGGATAACTGTTGTTGTGCGCCATTCAGTGGGCACATAGCCTGAGGTGAGGCTATGATTGAACATGGTACTTAGGTGGGGTGCCAATTCGTTCTGTAGTTCATGTAGAACACAGCCTGGGATGTCGTCAGGTCCCATGAATGATGTGTTCTTGGCTTTGGATAGTGTGTTTTTTACCTGTGCAGCCGTGATTACAGGAACTTTGCATTCTTCTGGTATAGAGAAGGGCCCTTTAGGGGATGACAGAGGGGTAAAGTTAGCACTGAACCTATCTGCCAGGATGTTGGCAATATCCGTTGGTTCTGTATATTTAGTGCCATTGTGCTGTAACTCAGAGCAGATCTGAGTGTTGCCATTGAGATTCTTGACATAGCTATAGAATGCTTTGTGGTTGTCTTTAGAGTCAGTGGCGATTTTGTTTTCATAACTAGCTTTGGAGGATTTTATGAGGGATCTCAGCTTCTTACTAAAGCTGACCAGGGAGTTTCTCAAATCATGGGATTTTACTCTTTTTTGCAACAGTTTCTTTCTTCTGTTGTAGAGTTTGTTTATGGCAGGGGACCACCAGATTGGCTTCCTTTTTTTGGAGGACAGCATCTTGGTTCTGTTAGGGATTGCATGATCCATGCACTCATGTAAGTGCTTATAAAGTGCATTTGTGTAGGATTCAGCAGTCATACCTCTATTGTCCGTCAGCATGGGTGTCGTGAAGTTTGCCACTTCTGTCTTAAGAAGCGTGAAGTTGGCTTTGGAGAAATTTTTTACTGTGGTTTTCCCTAATGGGGGGGTGGGGGAGGGATGTGGATGTCTAGGATGATTAGCTTATGGTCGGATCTGACCAACGAGGAACTGACCTCTGGTGTGGAGCACCGGTTGCCCATGTTGGTAATAACCAGGTCTAGGATATTGCTGCCCCTGGTGGGGGTGGAGATAAGTTGATTTATGGCATTGGAATTTATGAATTCCAGAAAACGTTGAGCACAAGAGTTGGTACATGAGCAGTTTTCCCAGTTAATGGTAGGGTAGTTGAAATCACCCATTATTAGGGTGTTAGGTTGTACCCTAATATTTTCCAGTGTATTAAGAAATGAGGAGTGGGAATCCTGGGGCATTGTGGGGGATCTGTAGCAAGCTACAATTTGGATTGCGGTCTTGCCCAGAGTTAGTTGCACTTGGATAATCTCGGATGCATTATGCTGAGCAACTAGCCTGGAGGTGTGGATATCCTTAATGAATATGGACACGCTTCCGCCTTTAGTGTTTCGGTCCAGGTTAGGTGGCCGAAAGGTGTGGTATGAATTATAGCCTGGTAATGCAGGGGTACTCTCTGGAGCCTTGAACCAGGTCTCTGTCACTGCACAGATGTCGATGTTCTCCATTTTAAGGAGTGCCTCGAGAGAGTGCATTTTGAAGTTTAGACTTCTAGCATTGATTAGCAATACCCTCAGATTCTTCTTGCCTGTACCTGTTAGGGTGGAGAATTTGTCATTTGAACCTTGCATAAAAAAGGCACTATAGGGGTGGCTAGAGCCTTAGCCAGTATCCGGAATCCCAGGGGCGACAGGTGCAGGCCATCTCTGGCAAAGCATCGTGGCTTTTCGATCATGTCATCCGAGACAGACAGATACTGGATCCCCTTAGAATGACACCAGAAGCTTAGCCAATTGTTGAAGTCAATCATTTTGTCCTTGCACTGTGGTATGATTCTGGGTGATGGCAGGATGCTACTCAGGGCTAGGGTCATACCTGCCTGGGCTACAAGATCGGACAGCTCCTCCATGTCCCTTTTCATGTAGTCCAAGGAGGTACGTCTCAGGTCATTCACACCAACATGGACAATGACAGTCATATTTGTACTTGTTTTGGAGTGACCTGAGTGCATGTGTTATGTGGCGGATCCTGGCACCCAACAGGCAGCTGACAGTAACTTTCTCTTTGTTTAGCCTGGTGAGTGGAACATCACTGTGCCTGACTATAGAGTCACCTATGACTACAGTGTTGGGTACGTTGTTATGCCTTATGGGCTGTGGTTGAGTGGCACACTGAGTTTGTGGGCTATGTGTCATTTGGGTTGTGTTGGGGGGGGGGGGGGTGGAGGTTTTTTGTTTACACTGCATTATCCAGATCTCAATTACAAGTGACTTTATGTGGATTCAAACTCAATACAATGAAAACCTAAATAATGTACTTAACCTACATGACACAAAATGGTAGATGCAGCGTATTTCTCAATCTTCCATAATTTTCAGAATGTGTAGATTTTTGGCCTTATATTTTTGGTCTGCTCATCATAAAACTTGCGGTTTTCAGGAAAATCATTAAAGACCAAAATCACTAAATAATGACACTGACATTTGAATTTCAGACTTCATATCCTTCAGAAAATGCATGCTTATGCAAACCCTACTATATTAAGTTTCTATGTTTGTAAAAGCAATATTTAAAATCTGTCCTTGATTTTGACCCCCGCCCACCCACATCTACACCCACACACAATTATTTTGCAGTTATCCAGAATTCCTGTGATAACAAGTTGAAAGGTATAAGACTCCTCTTCAGGTACCACTGTCAGTCTTTCATCAAGCGTTGTTGTTTTCTCTTCATGGAATGCCCCATGATTCAAAAGGCAGCTATCACTTTGACAAACCCATAATGTTCCATAGCTAACTCAAATGGGACTCCACTCCCAGCGCAAACACATCATTTTGATAAGCTCCACTATGCTCTCTATTGATTTTATACAGCATACTGGTCACATTGATGCTGGTGTACAATTGTTTTGGTATGACATGTTCCCCATTTTGTGAACTAATACCAATACAGCCTTTTGCCATAGATCATGCACATGTCCACATGCTAACATTTTGCTTAACATGATTTAGAGTGGTTAAGTGAGGTTTACTTATATTTTGCATAGGTCACTTGGCATATTATCTGGTCCCACGGAGTGAGCATGAGTGTTTAGTACAGTCCCCACAATCACAGATGTGGAATTAGTAAGATCATTGCAGCAATATCATTCATCAAATGCTGGAATTACATTGTACGGGATGGAGGGAAGGGGCTATACTGTAGCAATGACACTGCTATGGAACACCTTTGATCATGGTGGTTATACTCTCAAGTTGTACTTCATCCACTGAAAGGATCTAACACAGAAACTGAACTGGCTACAGACCTAGGAAGAGAGAGCAAACATGACTTACAGAACCACAAGGCAAATTTAGCTCTGCTTCTGGAAAGAATATCCAATTTACAATGCCTAGAAAATGTGTGAATGAATGTCCATGATGCAACTGTTTTACAGCTACTTTCAACAGAAACAGTCCTGAAAAAGATAGCTGTAGTACTTACTGCTCGTTCAATGTGCCAATAAAGTACAGTTGTGTACACTTACCATAAATGTAGATGTTCGAGTGTATTCACTGTTGCAGTCATCACATTTGGGTTATCCCTGCCAGGGTAGCCCCCAGCCGGCCCGAATATCAGAGGCTTAGAATTTCTGCATCGGTTGCTGTCGCTTCAGGACTGAAGTCAGGTCTTCAGTAGTATAAAGTAAGGCAGCCGACGCCATTACATCAGTTTTTCTTGCCCTAACTGTCAGGAGCCCCCAAGTGGGAGCCAGGATTTGGTGGAAGAACCCCCCCCCCAATAGAAAGTAAACATGAAAAAGTTCCTTGTAATGAGAGAGAGAGAAGAGGGGGATGGAGGGAGGGAAACTAGGACTGCAACAGTGAATACACTCAAACATCTACATTTATGGTAAGTGTACACAACTGTACTATGTTCTTCATGTTTCACTGTTGCAGTCATCACATTTGGGTTGATTCTCAAAGTTGAGGAAAAGGGTGGAGGCAGTCAAGGGGACCAGGGGCTGGCTAGGATGCCCTGCAAGACTGCAGTGGCAAAACCTGCCCTGGATTTGGAGAAGGTAAGCAGGTGGTAATGCTTGGTGAAGGTGTGAACAGATGTCCATGTGGTAGCCTCCAGGATGTCCCTGATGGGGACTCCTCTGAGGAAAGCTGCAGAGGTTGAGGCTGCTCTGGTAGAGTGAGTCCTGACCCCATTAAGGGGAGGTTTCCCATGTTGCTTGCAACAGAAATGGATGCAGTGTGCTATCCATTTGGAAATGGTTTGTTTGGAGATGGCTTTGCCATCTGCCCCTGCAGCAACGCTGACCAGTAATTGATCAGTCTTTCTGAATGATTTATTCCTGTCTAGATAGAATCTGAGCGGTCTGTGCACATCTACAGAGTGCAGGATCCTTTCCTCCTTGTTTTGTGGGTTAGGGTAAAAGGTGGGCAAATTAATGGATTGGTTGAGAGTCACACTGGACACCACTGGAAGGATGGGTTAGTCCTGAGGGACACCCTGTCAACATGGAATGATGAAGGGCTCTACAGCCATGAGTGCTTGTAGCTTGGAGACTCTTCTGGCTGAAGTGATGGCCAGAAGAAAGGCAGTCTTGCAGGAAAGAAACTAACTCTGCTGAAGATACTGGTTCAAAGGGGGGGGGGCAGGGTGAGCTTTTCCAATACAAAGTTTAGGTCCCAAGCTAGGTGCTCTTCTGGGTGGCCTCAAGTTGCTAGCCCCTCTTAGGAACTCTTTGATGAGAGGGTGTGAGAAACGTTGGTGCTCAGTGTTGAAATGAGCACAGATAGCAGAGGCATGAATTTTAATAGAGGAGAAGGAGAGACCACTGTGTAGCAGGTCAGCTAGGTAATCCAGGATGAGAGGTAGGGAGGGCTGTGCCATATCTGCTCCCTTAGCCTGATTCCAGGTGCAGAACCTTTTCCATTTGTCAACATAAGACTTTCTAGTGCTAGGGCGTCTAGCCTCATGTATAACATCTAGCACCTGTTTACTGAGATTGGCAGATTGATCAGTGGTCAGGGAATAAGCCAGACTGCCAAATTCAGGGTCTGCAGTTGGGGATGCATGAATTCTCCTTCACTCTGGGTCAAGAGGGTTGGGGTCTGAGGGAGATGCCATGGTGGCAGTGGGGACCTGGTGAGACCAGTCTGGAGCAATCAGAATTACCCTTGGCTTTTCCTCCCTTATTTTGAGCAGTACCCTGGTGATGAGAGGTAGTGGGGGAAATGCATAGACTGAGATGCTGACCCAGAGGACGGATAGAGCTTCCAAATTCCAGGCCATGCAGTGAGGCTCCCTGGTGCAGAACTTGCTGAGCTGATGGTTGGTGTGGGAAGCAAAGAGGTTGACCTTCGGGGTGCCCCATTTCTGAGTTATTAGGGTGAAGGTTCTTTGGTCTAGCTGCCACTCATGTGGGTCCAGAAGATTTCTGCTTAAGTGGTCTGCCAGAGAGTTTAGAGAGCCTGGCAGGAATTGTGCTAACAGGTGAAGTTGCATGGCAGAGGCTGTGTGCCAAAGGGTCATGGCCAGACTGCATACAAGGTAGAAGTGAGTCCCTCCCTGCTTGTTGATATACCACATAACAGCGGTGTTGTCTCTTTTGATCAGGAGAACCCCTGGGCAAAGAAGGGGCTGGAATGCTGTCAATGTGTGCTGGACAGCTAACATCTCTTTTTGGTTGATGTGCAGATGGATTTGCTGTGGGCTCCATTGGCCCTGTATGCACCTGCCATCCAGGTGCGCACCCCAAACATAGTCTGATCCATCTGTGGTGAGGGTCTAGGTAGCGGGGGGGGGTGGCATGAAAGGTAGCCCTTGTTGTGGGAGCATGCTGCTGCCCACCAAAGAAAATCTTTTCTTAGGCAAGGTATCATTGGTATAAGAGTTTCCAGGTCTTGAGAGTGTGGACACCAAAGGCTTTTTAGGTACCACTGCAGTTTCCTCATATACAGTCTGGCATATGGAATGAGTAGAATGCAAGATGCCATGAACCCCAGAGCTTGCAGGATTTTCCTTGCAGATAACTGGGGTCTGGTGGCTAGTTAACAGAAGGTAAGATTGCTTTTCTGGAGTAAGGAATGCCATCTGGGATGCTATGTCCAGGCTTGCTCCCAGGAATATAATCCTTTGGGTGGGTACTAGTTTGGATTTCTTTTCGTTGACAGTGTACCCTAGGGAGGTCAGTAGGGACGTTACAAAGGCCAGGTGCTTGAGCAGCTTTTCCTGACTGCCTGAATCAGGCAGTCGTCTAAGTATGGGTAAATTTGGATATTCCGTTGTCTGCAAAAGGCAATGGAGGGAGCCAGACATTTTGTGAAAACTCAGGGAGCAGTAGATAAGCCAAAAGGAAGCACACAGAACTGAAAGTGCAGAGATCCTCCCCTAAAACATAGATATTTCCTGCATGATTCCCTGAAAGGAATGTGGAGGTAGGCCTCTTTTAGGTCTAGGGTGGCTAGCCAAGCATTCTTGGAGAGCATAGGTAGCAGTTGCCGGAGGGTGAGCATTCTGAATTTTGATACCACCAGCAAGGTGTTTAGAATGGATAGATGGAGGATGAGGTGCCAGGTGCCCTCTTTTCTGGGTACCAGGAAATGTCTGGAGTAGAAACCTTGGCCTATCTGCTCTGCAGGAACATGCTCTATTGCCCTCATAGAGAGCAGGGAAAGGACTTGCTTTTTCGTCTTTGCCCACTGGTATGGAGGAAGATCTGGGAACTCTTTTGGGGTTGGAAGAGTGTGGAAGGAAAATTTGTATCCCTGGAACACTATGTTGAGGACCCAGCAGTCGCTGATAATGGTGGCCCAGGTGCTTGTGTGGAAAGAGAGCTTTCCTCCTAGGGGGCAAGTGCAGGTGGGCAGAGGGAGGGGGTGGGGGAGGAGAGTCATTGTGAGTACTTACCATGAGGGGATGGCTTTGAACCTCCCTGGTTTTGAAGTGGAGGAACTCCATTGCTTTGATCTCTGCATTCCCTGTGGCTGTTGTCGGGGGGGGGGGGGGGTCTGGGCTGAACTGACCTGGTGGGTGCAGGAAAGGACCAGTGCTTGGAGGGGCAATGCCTGCTGAACCTGGGTGGCTGTACCTGTAGGAAATCCTTAACCGTCTGCAATAGATTTAGCTTTTTCTTCCATATTTTTTAGACCTCATCTGCCTTGGTGCCAAACAAGTTGTCTTTGTACAAGGGTGCATCCAATAATTTAGATTTGACATGGTCTGGCAAGGGCTGTTCCTTAAGCCAAGCATGTCTTTAAGGACAGACGCGGTGACTGCTGCCCTGAAAGAAGCTTCTAGGGTGTCAAAACCACAGTGTAAGTTGTGCTTAGTCACTTGACTTGCAGAATGCAGTAACTCTTGTAACTCTATTTTCAGCACAAGCAGGAAAGGAAGACAATTTCTGTTTGAGGAGTTCCATGGTATGTTGATGAAATTTTAGCATATGGAACTAAAACTTTAGTGCTCTGATAGCAAGAGTAGAAGAGGTGTATACTTTTTTACCCCATCTGTCTAGTACTCGGGAATCCCTATCTGAGGGGGTGGGATTCTTGGCAAAGGTTGCTTTAATTCCTTTAGGCCCTTGAGAAATTACCTCAGGATCAGCAGTAGGCTTTTTGAAAAGAAATTTGTGAGAGTCAGGGACTCTCTAATACTGGTCAGGTTTTCTGGGAACAGGAGGGAGGGTGTCAGAAGTCAAACTAGATTCCAAAAAAACATCTTCCACAACATCCAGGACTGGTGGAATGGCCAGGGGTCTGTGCTCTGGAAGATCTAAGAATTCTCTGAATCACTTCCCATTGGAAATGCTCCCTTAAGGAATGAAGGGTTTCCCCAAAGGAAAATTCCTTGGGTGGAGAGGCTGAAGAAATGGATTCCTCTGCATCAGAATCCTCATAAGCAGAGAGGGGCTGCATGTCTTCATATTCAGATGCATCAGAGTCTTCAGACTCCTGCTCAGATAAAACTACTGGCGACAGATCTCTTTTTCTTTTGGAAGGGGTAGCTTGGCTTCCCCTGATCAGCATGATAAGGTCTTCTGCCATTTTAATATTTCAGACTGAGGCAAGGAAGCAGGTGCCTGAGATTGGGTCGTCGGTTTCTTGGGTGTGGTTCGTACCCTGGGCCTTAGAAACTCGGCAGTTTTTGAAAGAACGGTAAACGAGAAATAAGTCATCGGTTTGAGTTGAGAATCGATAGTGCAAAGTACTTCCTTGGAAGCCGGTGCCTGCTCAGCAGCTCTGGATCAATCCAAGGTACAGACAACCACAGGATCCTTAGTCGAAGAAGTGTTTTGCGGCATACCAGACTCCAAAAGGGTCTCGGTAATGGCCTGTGAATCCATAGAAGCGGGCATCAGGGGCTGCGAAAGTGCCTCACTGAGGACCGGAGAACTGACAACTAGCTCCGAGTGACGCCTCCAGGTGCATCTCCAGTTACCTCTTATTGACGCCTCTAGGCATCAAATATTGCTTGTTCATATTTGCATTAATAATTCCAAAACCATGCTACATACAAGGTATCAGAAGGCTTTGTCTTGAAAATAACATTATGGCAAACACAACTGTATCGATATTTGACCCCGATCAATGAATATTTGTTAGAATTGTAAGATGATAGCTTCATTTTTTTAAAGGTTCAAGCTGCACCCACTGGGAGTTAAAGGTACACACTCAAAATAGATGTACTGGAGGGAATGAGTTAACGGAAGCATCGTCGGTAGGTTTGGACCTGTGCGGTCTGTCTCTGTCTTTATCCTTACGTTTTTTTCGGAGGATCTGCTGTCGGATGGCTTACAGAAGCCATATCGGAATTCGAGGACAGTAAGCGAAAATATCTAGCTACAATAAGGGCCCGACGACGTATAGTTCTTGCGTTAAACAAAGCACAAAAGCGACAGCAAGGGACTTTGTGGTCTGGGCCAAAGTAAGTAATGCAGTAAGAATTAAATTCTTGGTGTGGTACTTGCTTTCCACTGGCGAGACAATTAACTTTTTCTGACATCGGTTAGAGCAAGAAAAAAGGATCCCCAATGGGGTACTTAACTTTAGAAGAATTCAGATTCAATTTGGAAGACGAAACTCAGGTAGCGGCTGACCAACACTCTTGTGAACTGCTTCTGCTTCGGGCTCCTTGGCAAGAAAGACTGATGTAATGGCGTTTGCTACCTTACTTTATACTACTGACGACCTGACATCAGTCCTGAAGTGACAGCGACCGACGCATAAATACTAAGCCTCTGGTATTCAGGCTGGCCGAGGGCTACCCTGGCAAGGATAACCAAAATGTGATGAGTGCAACAGTGAAACATGAAGAATATCTGTCCTTCAAAGCTTTTTCTACACTGATCATAACAGAAGAAACAAATACAGCTAGCTCTCCACTTGAACACGGTTTCTTTGTACTCTGACCTACCCTGCTGACCTACTCTGTTTACCTGACATGGAAGAAACAGTTAGTTTGTTTGACTGAAACATTTAGTTCTACCTAAACAATATAGCTAATATTCTTTGTACAACCGTAAGCTCCAACAGCTTATATCCCACATTCCTGGGATCATGAAAGAAGACTGGGAGATGAATGGTTTGACTATTCTTCAGAAACACGGACAGCCACCCCTTGTCTTAAGACCAGACATTTTTCTGTTCTAGGATGGCCTTTGGATTACATGACCTTCACTACAAACCTTTTTGTTTAAATGAACAAATCCTGCTCTCAGTCAAAGAAAAATAGTCAATGGACATGAAAGTCTTTCAGCGCTGTCAGCCATACGTGCACTTGTTAATGGCCTTTCTATTGAAATCATCAGCCTTGTAAACATCTGCATGACACAGTAAACGAAAGTTCAAATAGCAGCAACAAAGTAGACACCTTTACAGTAACAGCTGAAAATGTACATGAACCAAAAGACAAACTGCCAAGTACCTAATTCAGTAAAAAAAAGAAGTTATGATGGCATATAGTTCACCTATGCACACTATATTGTTTTCTTTTCAATTTCCATTCTTATAACATATCTGGCAAAAAGGAAAAAGCAAACAATACTGCCTCTCAAAAGCAAAGTATAACCTTAAAGTAGCCAAACCATATATTCAGAGTTTTCATCTTTAAATTAGCTTGACTGTTTTTCAAACAATAAATGTTTGTTTACGTGCTGTAAAGATTCCTATATGCAAAGTTTAGACAAACAGAAAAAAATAGGGCGCTACGTTTTTAAAAATGCTTGTAATCTTAAGAATACTAACTGAAAACAAAGAAGGGCTTTCACAGACTTCAGTTACAAATTTAACAAGCACTAAATGAAAATCTTCAGGCTTAAAAACCTCAGCTTTGGCCGGCTAACAACTTGGTTATATTCAACTGGACGTATAAGAGAATTTAAGTACCTTTATCTGCACTTTTTAAAAAAAAAAAAAAATACAGTATTTAATTTGATTTAAACTGTGTTGAAGGAATATTAACTGAACTGGCAGTTTTTCTGCTCTTCTGCTCTTTAGTAACTTGAACAGAAGCTAGTGTTTGCTGAATTTTGTTATTTGCTAGTAATTACAGGTGTGGGGGTAGCCACATTCTTTGATTTCCTGTCCTTGCCTAGTTAAGTGGTGCATTGTGAAATATTTTCTGCTTAAAAACCTCAGCTTTGGCCGGCTAACAACTTGGTTATATTCAACTGGACGTATAAGAGAATTTAAGTACCTTTATCTGCACTTTTTTAAAAAAAAATACAGTATTTAATTTGATTTAAACTGTGTTGAAGGAATATTAACTGAACTGGCAGTTTTTCTGCTCTTCTGCTCTTTAGTAACTTGAACAGAAGCTAGTGTTTGCTGAATTTTGTTATTTGCTAGTAATTACAGGTGTGGGGGTAGCCACATTCTTTGATTTCCTGTCCTTGCCTAGTTAAGTGGTGCATTGTGAAATATTTTCTGCTTAAAAACCTCAGCTTTGGCTGGCTAACAACTTGGTTATATTCAACTGGACGTATAAGAGAATTTAAGTACCTTTATCTGCACTTTAAAAAAAAAAAAAAAAATACAGTATTTAATTTGATTTAAACTGTGTTGAAGGAATATTAACTGAACTGGCAGTTTTTCTGCTCTTCTGCTCTTTAGTAACTTGAACAGAAGCTAGTGTTTGCTGAATTTTGTTATTTGCTAGTAATTACAGGTGTGGGGTAGCCACATTCTTTGATTTCCTGTCCTTGCCTAGTTAAGTGGTGCATTGTGAAATATTTTCTGCTTAAAAACCTCAGCTTTGGCGGCTAACAACTTGGTTATATTCAACTGGACGTATAAGAGAATTTAAGTACCTTTATCTGCACTTTTAAAAAAAAAAATACAGTATTTAATTTGATTTAAACTGTGTTGAAGGAATATTAACTGAACTGGCAGTTTTTCTGCTCTTCTGCTCTTTAGTAACTTGAACAGAAGCTAGTGTTTGCTGAATTTTGTTATTTGCTAGTAATTACAGGTTTGGGGGTAGCCACATTCTTTGATTTCCTGTCCTTGCCTAGTTAAGTGGTGCATTGTGAAATATTTTCTGCTTAAAAACCTCAGCTTTGGCCGGCTAACAACTTGGTTATATTCAACTGGACGTATAAGAGAATTTAAGTACCTTTATCTGCACTTTTTAAAAAAAAAAAAAAAATACAGTATTTAATTTGATTTAAACTGTGTTGAAGGAATATTAACTGAACTGGCAGTTTTTCTGCTCTTCTGCTCTTTAGTAACTTGAACAGAAGCTAGTGTTTGCTGAATTTTGTTATTTGCTAGTAATTACAGGTGTGGGGGTAGCCACATTCTTTGATTTGCCTAGTTAAGTGGTGCATTGTGAAATATTTTCTGCTTAAAAACCTCAGCTTTGGCTGGCTAACAACTTGGTTATATTCAACTGGACGTATAAGAGAATTTAAGTACCTTTATCTGCACTTTTAAAAAAAAAAAAAAAATACAGTATTTAATTTGATTTAAACTGTGTTGAAGGAATATTAACTGAACTGGCAGTTTTTCTGCTCTTCTGCTCTTTAGTAACTTGAACAGAAGCTAGTGTTTGCTTAATTTTGTTATTTGCTAGTAATTACAGGTGTGGGGGTAGCCACATTCTTTGATTTCCTGTCCTTGCCTAGTTAAGTGGTGCATTGTGAAATATTTTCTGCTTAAAAACCTCAGCTTTGGCCGGCTAACAACTTGGTTATATTCAACTGGACGTATAAGAGAATTTAAGTACCTTTATCTGCACTTTTTAAAAAAAAAAAAAAAATACAGTATTTAATTTGATTTAAACTGTGAGGAATATTAACTGAACTGGCAGTTTTTCTGCTCTTCTGCTCTTTAGTAACTTGAACAGAAGCTAGTGTTTGCTGAATTTTGTTATTTGCTAGTAATTACAGGTGTGGGGGTAGCCACATTCTTTGATTTCCTGTCCTTGCCTAGTTAAGTGGTGCATTGTGAAATATTTTCTGCTTAAAAACCTCAGCTTTGGCTGGCTAACAACTTGGTTATATTCAACTGGACGTATAAGAGAATTTAAGTACCTTTATCTGCACTTTTTTAAAAAAAAAATACAGTATTTAATTTGATTTAAACTGTGTTGAAGGAATATTAACTGAACTGGCAGTTTTTCTGCTGTTAATCTTAGTGGCCTTGAAACTGCCCGCCCCTCAGCCTGCCTCTGGGCTCATCTCATTTGCTCACTCAACTGAGTGCAGTGAGATCATATTCTGATTTCAGGCACTCCTACTGTGTACAAAGAGAGCATCTGGGAAACAGACAAAAAAAATTAAGCTCATTTCCTGCCTTTCCTGTTAAGTGGTATAGACTATTTGTAGGCTTCTGAGCCCCCAAGCCCTTCTGTGTTTGAGGGAAGCCTTCTAGCTTGTTTTTTTCTTATAACTAGCCAGTTTTCTAGTTTCAGCTCTCAAATCTGTTTCTTTGATCTCAGCACTTGTTCAGATAAAAAAAAAAAAAAAAAAAAAAATTTTCATCTGCTTTTACTGTACTTGTGTTTTTACCTACTTCATTTTACTTTTGCATCATCTTAAAAATACTCAATTGTATTTATTACTGCTTGGTGTAACTCATTCTAAGCCTTTTGGTTTAAACACTTGGGCTTCGGACCAGTTGTTTTGCACTGAGAGGGTTTGTGGTCTGCACTGTTGTGGCAAAACAGGTAGCTTACATCCTTCTAGGTTGGGAACTGCTGACTGAGGGCTCAGTGTCTGTTATTCTAAAAGTGTATTAATTCTGGTTTAAGCACTTGGGCTTTCAGGCCAGTTATTTTACATTAAGAGGGTTCGTGGTCTGCACTCTTGTGGGAGGAGAGGCTGGACTCTGCCCTTCTGAGCTGGGAATTTCTGGTTAAAGGCTTATAGTGCATGCATATCTGAACTGCTTCTTACTGAAGTTGGTGCGCCTTGTTTGCTGTGGCGTAGACTGGATTTGGGCCTGCTGGATCTAGCGTTGTTTGTGTAACTTGAGCACTAATCCAGACATTCTCTAAAGTATTCAATTGTATTTATTACTGCTTGGTTGTAACTTGATTAAAGTGTAGCTATCATTCTAAGTCTTTTGGATTAAGCACTTGGGCTTCAGACCAGTTGTTTTACATTAGGAAGGTTTGTGGCAAGCACTGTGGTGGCAGGACAGGTAGCTTTCATCCTTCTAAGTTGGGAACTGCTGATTGAGAGCCCAGTGTCCAAGTGTATTAGTTCTGGTTTAGGCACTTGGGCTTCAGGCCAGTTATTTTACATTAAGAAGGTTCGTGGTCTGCACTCTTGTGGGAGAAGAGGCTGGACTCTGCCCTTCTGAGCTGGGAATTTCTGGTTAAAGGTTTATAGTGCCTGAATATTTGAACTGTATCTTACTGAAATTGGTACACCTTGTTTGCTCTAGCATAGACTAGATCCAGGCCTGCTGAATCTAGCTTTGTTTATATGCTTGTTGTTTGTTTGCTTGTTATTTCCCTGGAAGCTAATTCCACCTAATACGCTGCTTCTCAGCGCTTCTGTGGATCACTAGTGACATCTGCATTGCTTACTGTACTTATTTCCTTGTTTCACTTGAAAGAAAGTTACTGTTTGTCATTTTTGCATTTAGTTACTTGTAACACATTGCACTCAAGTTACCTGGCACTTGCTCACTAAAGCAATTATACAAGTCAGCACTAAAAATTAAAAGCACTACACCCTCACTCCCCACTGGCCCTTGTTTTCAATTATTAAGGAATTCCCAATATTATTCTAGCATGTCCAAAGGTCAGTTGTCAATCTCCTCTCCGGTCCAGCTGGTGAATCTGGGAATCTTGAGGCAATGTTATAACTGCCTCATGTACACAGACAACCCTCTCCTCCTCCCACATAACACAAATACTTGAGAGATGCAGCTATTTAGCCAAACTGGAGGCTGAGCTCTCTCAACTCAGGACTGGCAAGACCAGACAGGAGGAGAAGGCAACTACACACACCACAAAACCAGCCTCACATAATGCTACCACACCACTGAATCAAACACATAAACACACAAAGACATACTCGGAGGCTCTGAGTAAAAATGTACCTAAACAGCAGAGGCCTCCAAAGCAGACACCCAAACAACTGCTACCTCAAGACACCCCACAAGCAACACATAAACCACAAAAGCAGTGTGCAAAGCAGTCACAGCCCTTAAAGCCAAATATAACACCAAACATACTTGTCATAGGTGACTCCATAGTCAGACACACTGACGTCCCACTCACCAGGCTGAACAAGGAGAGGGTCACAGTAAGCTGCCTATCGGAGCTAGAATCCGCCACATAACACAAGCACTTTCGGGTCACTCCACGGCAAGTACAAATATGACACAGTCATTGTCCATGCTGGTGTGAAGCGACCTGAGACGTACCTCCCTGGACTACATGAAAAGAGACATAGAGGAGCTCTCTGATTATGTAGCCCAGGCAGGTATGACCCTAACCCTGAGCAGTAACCTTCCTTCACCAAGAATGATGCCACAATATAGAGACAAAATGATCAGCTTTAACAATTGGCTTAATGTCTGGTGTCATTCAAAGGGGATCCAGTGTCTGTCTGCCTGGGATGACATGCTCGACAAGCCACGCTGCTTCGCAAGGGACGGCTTGCACCTGTCACCCCTGGGATTCCGGATATTGGCTAAGGCTCTTGCCACCCCCGTAGTGCCCTTTTTAGGCAAGGCTCAAATTCTAAACCTACCACCCTAGAAAACAAAAATGGGAAGAAACTGAGGGTAATGCTGCTTAATGCCAGAAGTCTAAATCTCAAAATGCACGCACTCGAGGCCCTTCTCAGTATGGAGAACATCGATGTCTGTGCTATAACTGAAACCTGGTTCAAGGCTCCTGAGAGCACCCCGGCACTATTAGGTTTTACCTCATATCATGCGTTCCGGCCCCAAAACCCGGACCACACCACAAAAGGAGGGGTGTATCCATATTCATAAAGGATACCCACACCTCCAGGTTGGTGGCAACGCACAAAGCTTCGGAAACCATCCAGGTGCAACTAACCATAGGCAGAACTGCTCTACAAATTGTAGCATGCTACAGGCCACCCTCTCAAACTCAGGAACCCCACACAGCCTTCCTGAAGACACTGGAGGGTATAAATGTATCTCCAAACACCATCATATTGGGTGACTTCAACTACCCGAATATACACTGGGAACATTACTCAAGCCCTAACTTTCTAGCCCAACGGTTCCTGGAGTTCATAAATTCAAATGCCATGGAACAGCTAGTCACTGTTCCCACGAGAGGAGAAAATATACTAGATCTCATTATCACAAACATGGGGACAAAATGCTCCACACCGGAAGTATATCCCTCATTGGTGAGATCTGATCATAAACTAATCTCACTGGAAATCCACATCCCGCCCCCACCCCAAACAAAAAAGACCACAGTGAAGAACTTCTCTAAAGCAAACTTCACACTATTCAAGACTGGTGTGGTATCCTTCAAGGCCCCGGAGACAGTGGAAACCACAACCCAAGCTGCGGAAGCCCTTACAAATGCCTTATATGAACACCTCCAGGACTGCATGGATCAGGCAATCCCAAATAAAACCAAGACTCTTTCCACAAAGGGCAAACGTCCAGTCTGGTGGACCCCAGCCATTAACAAACTTTACAATAAGAGGAGAAAGCTATTACATGATAGAACAAAATCCATAAAAGGGAAGTCACCCCTGATCATTATTAGTAAAAAAATACGAGCACTCATAAAATCAACTAAGGCCAATTTTGAGAGAAAAATTGCCATGGATTCAAAGGACAATCATAAGGCCTTTTTCAGCTATGTTAGGAACCTGGGTGGAAACTCCCAGATATGCTCAGAATTAGTCCAAAATGATACAAAAATCACTGAACCCACAGACATTGCCAACATACTGGCAGACAGGTTCAGTGCAAACTTCACCCCTCTCCCCTAAAGGAGAGATAACTATCCCAGCGAGTGTAGCCTCCCAGACATCTCAAATGCGCAGGTGAAAACTGCTCTCTAAAGCTAAAAACACAGCATCAATGGGACCGGATGGTGTCCCCGGCTGTGTGCTACATGAGCTAAATGAGGAATTAAACCCGCACATAAGGCAGCTGTTTAATCTCAGCCTTACCACAGGATACTTGCCCAAGGAGTGGCGTACAGCAACTGTGGTCCCACTCCACAAAGGCGGTGCCTCTACGGACCCTGGTAATTACCGCCCCATAAGCTTAACAAGTCTAGTCTGCAAAGCTATGGAGAGGATCATAATGGAGCTCATAAACAAAGATATAGGGGACTTGCAGACATTGGACCCGACCCAGTTTGGCTTTGTCAAGGGAAGATCATGCCTTTTGAACTTGGTCGACTTCTTCGAAACAGTCACCAAGGCCATTGATGAGGGAAAGGCAGTCCATACAGCCTACCTTGACCTTGCAAAGGCTTTGACACAATACCCCACTCGGGTATTGTAGAAAAACTTACCAGCTTAAATGTAAACCCATATGTCACAAGATGGGTTGCAAACTAGCTTAAGGACAGAACCCACAGGGTTAGAGTTGCTGGCGCTATGTCAGACTCCAAGCCGGTCACAAGTGGTGTCCCACAGGGCTTGGTCCTTGCCCCTATTGTTGGCATCTACTTCTCAGAAGTACAGGCCAACATGGGAGGACTTTGGCTGACAAAGTTTGCAGGCGACTGCAAACTGGGCCATAGTGGAAAGTGCATCGGACACGGATATCCTTCAGAAGGGACTCACGGAAACAGATAGCTGGTGCCAGAGCCATGGCCTGAAGTTAAACGCCAAAAATGTATAGTCATACCCTTCGGGAAAAACAAGGTAACCCCAAGCTACCATATAGGTGGCAATCCACTAAGCACAGAAGAGGTTATCAGGGACCTGGGGACCCAGGTTGACAGTGGCCTTTCTTTTGACACTCACGTTGCTAAAGTGGTTAGAAAGACCTTCTACATTGCCCACCTGATCATGAAGGGATTCACATCCAGATCTAGTGAGGTCATTGTTCCCCTGTACTCTTCACTTATCAGACCAATGATCGAGTACAATGCCCCATTCGGGATGTATCTCGCCCGACATCTGCAGCAATTGGAGAGACCCCAAAAGTTTCTCACCAAAAGGATAAAGGGACTCCAAAATCTGTCATATGCTGCCAGATTGAAGAAACTCCAGCTCTATTCAGTCGCATACCGTCTGCTCAGAGGTGACATGTGCCTGACATACAAGGCCATGTCCAACCCGGAATTAATGGACATGCTCCACCACAAAAAATCCAAATCCACCAAAACCACTAGAGCAAGTGACTTAAACCTTAGCATGGATATAAATAGGATGTGCTGGAGGGATAGATTTATCACTCAGAGACTCCCTATGCTGTGGAATAGAGTCCCGGTCCATGTGAGGCAGAGCACCTCGCTGGCTCTGTTCAAGAGAAATCTTGACCTGTGGATGGGAGATCGTAGGTTTACCCCGGGAATCATCTCTGTGTCACTGCTGGACAAAGGCACAACAAACTAATAGGTACAGTATTTTTTCATATAAGGGGTGGCGTAAGCCACAAAAATTCAGGCTAGGCTTATAAATGCCTTGGGGCAGATAGCCTAGTATAAACCTATGAACCTATGAACATTACATGGTTCACCAACACTTCTTATGAATACAGGAAAAGCCAAGCCAGTCAAGCTCAAGTATTTTAATTAAAGAAGGATTATAATTGCTTAAAAAAAAATAATGCCTTGGCTAAACATAGTTTGACATGTCAGGATTTTAGGAAATTTCAGTTTATTATTTTAGAACAAGTTCATCATTTTACTGATAATGTAAACAATCTGTTAGAAGTGGCGCATCACATTTGTTTCCTGGACAAGATTAAGCTTTAAGCCCTAGGCTTCTCCCTCTCTCTCACTGACCCATTATATAGCTGCTACTGTGGAAATCAGATTCACTCGTTCCTCTGTGAAGAGTATGCATTTTGAGATTTTAGAAATCTAGACAAGTGTTCTCAACCTTAAATGCACAGTAGATAACCTGAACAGCAGATTCCAGTCCTTCAAAAATCAGAAAAGCTGGGCAAATCCACAAATATCTGGGAGACCCTTTCTGCATTACTGACTACATAAAACTACCTTTAAACAAGTAGTGCTGTCAAGTCTCTTTCACATAAGAATTATCTGTCAGTAGTTCCTTTACCTCTTGATCTAAATAATTATAATCTATCTTAACTCTTGCCTATATGTATGGCAGAGAAGGATGCAGCCCTGAATAAGATCCAGGTAGTGGCCATGGCACTGAAGGAAACAGAAAAGGGAAGGGGGTAGTGAAGGGGCACATCTTGCTGACCTCATACACGGGGGGGTGGGAGGTTCATGTACACTTATGGACACACTGGGTAGCTGCAATCTTCTGGCTAGAGACTGGAGAGACCACTGCCTATGGGCTAAGAAGACGGGTACGGCCTCGTGGAGGAAGTGCCTCTTGCAAAATCAAGGGAACAATTTCCACAGATGGCTCACTGTACATCTCTCCCTAGCTGAATGTGCATATGCTAGGGTTAGGGAGAAGACAAGGAAAACAAAAACATGAACCACCCCTAATGGCAGTCTAAACAAGGGTCCTTCCTGACTGATCCTTGTCTATGGGATAGGGAAAAAAAAGGCTGAGTAGCCAGGAGGGTGTTTTAGGTTGATGGACAGTGGGGCAAAAAGCTCCAGAAGTATCTCAACTCTTCAACTGCAAACCTTTCTTCTTCTAAACTGGATCGAACATCACACAGTAGTGGTAAGTAAGGAATAACAGTCTATACATTTCACATTTGGAAATAATGTACACGTTTATGATAAAGTAGATTATCCCAAATTTCCTTAATCACCATAGTTTTATGGAGCCTACAAAATAATTTAATCCTAAATACAAATTTAGTAAAATGCTACAAAAACAGGCTTACAATCATGTATTTATAATTTAATAAAATTATCTTGAGTTCACTGATGAGCACAATACTGTACTCTTTCCAGTTTCCACCCTTGTAACATCTTATCTGAAGTTGTTAATCTTCTTCCTGTTCATCACTGATGGGTTCGGTTCCGATCCCTCGGAACAGAGTCGGCCTTATACCAAGCTTGCGTGCACCAAAAACTCTCAAGATTAGCTGCTACCCACAATGCCCTTTGCTCAGTTACCTCAGATCTTGTTTGCCGCGCAGCCATATAGCAGCATTTCACCGAGCTCTCCAGCTAAGTGCTTTTTTCATATATATTTAATAGTTTGAAAAAGTTTTTTTCTTCTTTATAACTTGTTCTTGTTGTTCTATATTGCTACTGTTCTACCCACAGGTATTTCTCTTACCATTGTTGGTAATTTCTTTGTATCTCTAACTTTCTACCTTTATATTATCTTGTTACCATTGTTGGTATTTGCTTTTTTCTCTCCTTCATTTCCTCTCTTTCCTCTCTCTGTCCCTTGTGTGCGAGAGCGTGTTTTGGAATGTCTGAAAAGAAGGGAACTACGGGATTTAAACACTACTCTTCTTGCAGCGGTAAACTGCTGAATAGTGACCTCTATGAGGAATGTGTTTACTGTTTGAGGGCTCTGCATTTGTCAGCGAACCCCCTGTGTGATATCTGTGCTAGTTTCAATCGGCGGATGCTGAATGAACGTCATAACAAACTTATTTTAAAGGGCCTGCTTGCTTCGCCTTTTTCGGAGGCCATTTCTGTGACTGAGGTCTTACCCCCTCCTGCTTCGGATAAGAAATGTCCTTGATCGGACCCCTCTTCACCGGCCGGTGACAGAGGTAAAGGTCACAAGCACAAGGCCCATAAGTCATTGTTTGAGCACCGCTCTGCCTCCTCTGTGCTGACTACCACATTGGTTCCGAACTCGGCTCCAATGAAGTTTACTGAGGTAGCCTCGCCGGCGCCCACCCCGGCACCGACAATTACGGCACCACCTACGTCCTCAGTACCGACCAGTATTTCCACTTCTTTATCGGCACTGACTTTACCCGTTTCGACCCCGTTATCGGTTCTAACAATGACCTCGGAACCGTTCCTGTCATCCACTCCTATAGTGACTTCTGCTCCAAGCCCGTTCATGGCTCCGACTATACCGTTATTACCTGTTGTAAAATTGGAATCATCTGTGCCATTCTGCGACACACCACAGACCCGATACTCATCCAATGTGGACCCATTTGTCGGACAAGCCTGCAGCCCCTTTTTGGACCGGCCTGACTTCCCCTCAGGTGTATCGGTGAGATCCACCAGGAGCCTTTCCGAATTGGATGCGGTGCAACTTTTTGATCAGCTGTGGACTACTAGGGGAATCTCAAATCCGCCTAGACCCTATCCCACTCCTGGCTTGGGGTCTATTTCTCCAGCAATCCCTACTTCCTCTACTCCCATGGACCCCTCAGTTCCAAGGCTCATCTATCCAACTTTTACTAGAGGAATTCCTTCCTCGGCACCGACAACAACTCTGTCTGTGATTCCAAGATCCCTTTGGGTGCTGTTTCTGTCGGAACCCACCCTTCCTCAATCTCATGCTTGGGGGGTTGAGCCCCCAGTCTCGGTGTCGGTTCCGACGGTTATGTTGGCCCCGACTTTGGATCAGAGGGTGACTATCACTCCGAGCTTGATTGACGCTCCATCCCTGGGGGCAGACCATCTGGAGTGGGGTGTGACCCCGGTTCCAATTTTGTCTTCTTCGGTTATGGGCTCCCATTCCTCTTCGGACAGGCCCGCTTTCCAGGTGATGGAGAGGGCGCTTGATGCCAGCAATCCTCCACAGTTGGGTTATTCCCCCAGTTCCTTCTGAGCTGCAGCTGTCAAAGTCCACCCCCCCCGGAGTCTGAGAACGCAAGGCCCAAGAGACCCCTGTCCAGGGCATTTCACTTTCCGAGTCTTCTTCGGATGTTCCCAATGAAGAACCCCCTCGGAAATGGGTGTGTAAGAGGAAACACACGGACTCCCTGGAGGAGCCACTCACAGAGGATATGGACTATGATGATGGGGAAGGGTTCCCATGGTCTCCCCCTGATGATGTCTCCTTCAGGGACATCATGGAAATCTTGAAAATGAGGGGTGACTGGAAGTCCTCAACCCCTTCTTCAGAGAAATCCATATTCCTGCAGGCCTTTTGCTCTCTGCCCTCTACTTCTTGGGTGACCACCCCCCCCTGCCGATGAGCTGGTTAAACTCATCGTGCAACGGGCTTGGAAAAACCCCGTCTCCATTGAGGCCATCCCCAGGAGATCAAACAATGTACTCTCCCCTCCAGAGGATCAACCCCATTGGTCCAGAGGCTTACCAGTGGACGTTATAGTGGTGGCGGCTGCCACGAAAAAGGACCTTGCAGAAGAGAGTCCTGATGTTCACCCACCCAACAGAGAGTACCGGGCAGTGGACAGGTTAGGGAAGAGAGTCTTTGCATCAGCAACCTTCACGGTTAGTTCTCTGAACTTTATGGCACGTTTTACGAGGCTCCAGAGAGATCTCATCTCCGACCCCTCCAGAACCCTCATGTGGTCAAGTATCGAATGGAGCATGAGATAAGGTTGCTTCCCAACTTGCCACCCTAGAATCCATATCTAATTCATCCATGAGGTTGCTGCCACACGCAACCGAAGGAGCAGCTAGAGCTGTGGGTGCAGGCGTAGTCATGAGACGTTACGTCTGGATGTACATCTGTGACCTCACGGACTCCTTCAAGTCTTCCTTTCTAAATGCCCCTATTGAGCCTTCGGCTCTGGTGCGAAGGTCACGGATACACTAGCCAGGTGCGAGCAAGACGGGAAGACCTTGTCTGCTGTTGGCCTACATTTTTCTAAACCTCAGCGTTCATTCTTCAGGAATCAGAGGAGCGGAAAGATGTTGCACAAGAAGTCTCAAGGTCCTTTCCGAGATGCACGTGGTGATGACTCCTCCAGAGGCAGAGGGGGTTCCAATAATGGAAGACATCCCTTTTGGGGCAGAGGGGGTCCCCGGAACCAGGGCTCCAGAGATTCCTCCTCAGGTAGACCATATCAGCACTTCTGAAGCGCTACCCATTTGCCTTCCTCTGGAAGCAGTCGGGGCACATTTCTCTCTGCACCAAGATGCTTGGCTATCCATTATGAACAATCAGTGGGTGCAGAGAATTATTACCAGAGGCTACCACATTCCACTAATATCCTATCCAAGGCCTCTGAAATCCCTTCCCGATGTTCCACCCATTCAAAGGGAGGAGGCAGCTTCCGAGATACGAAAGCTACTTCAAAAGCAACCAAAGACTCGTACCACCACAAAATGATCAGTCAAACCACGATCCGGTGCAATGAAGGTTATCCAAAGTAGGCACAGTTAGCAGGTAGCAGTTGATAAATAAAACGGGTTTATTGTCCAGTAAGTAAGTCACCAACAATGAACATCAATGACCAAACAAACAAATTCCTTTAGATATAAAGTGCAAACATTAAGCGCTTTCGTCTCCACACCGGGAGACGAAAGCGCTTAATGTTTGCACTTTATATCTAAAGGAATTTGTTTGTTTGGTCGTTGATGTTCATTGTTGGTGACTTACTTACTGGACAATAAACCCGTTTTATTTATCAACTGCTACCTGCTCACTGTGCCTACTTTGGATAACCTTCATTACTTCAAAAGCGAGCCATCCAAAAGGTCCCCTCAGATCAGTGTGGATTAGAGTTCTACTCAAAATTCTTTTTGGTGCCAAAGAAAACAGGGGACTGGAGGCCCATTCTGGATCTCAGTCATCTAAACAAAGCAGTAGTTCAGACCAAGTTCCGCATGGTCACGATTCAATCCATCCTCCCCTATCTGCAGGAGGGTGTGTGGATGTGCTCATTAGATCTCCAGGATGCATATTATCATATCAAGATGGATAAGCGCTCCAGGAGCCTCCTTCGCTTCCAGCCAGGAGTCAATCACTACCAATTCAGAGCCCTGCCTTTCGGTCTCTCGATGGCCCCCAGGGTGTTCACGAAATGTCTTGCAGTGGTAACAGCTCATCTGAGACTTCAGGGATTCCAGGTGTTTCCAAATCTAGACGATTGGCTCCTTTCTGCCCCCACCAAGCGTCTTCTTGTCAGGGCCCTCCGTTACACTTTGGCTCTAGCGGAGTCATTAGGCATCACCATACACTGGCAGAAATCAAACCTTCAAACATCACAACAACTGGAATTCATAGGGGCAGTATTCAACACGCAGTCAAGCCTAATCTCTCTTCCTCCCAACAGGCTTCAGAGACTCAGGGCACAAGTTCAGGTGATACACTGCCAAAGCAAGGTGTCTGCAAGGGAGATTCTTCAAGCCTTCGGATCTATGGCTGCAGCCATCCCCAAAGTCCCCTTAGCCAGACTACACATGAGAATACTACAATGGCTCCTTCAGGCCCAGTGGATACCCAATCTCCACCCCTGAGCTCAAAGATTCTCATCACCAACATTTGCATACAAGATCTCCTCTGGTGGATGCGTAGAGATGAAAATCTTTAGTGTCATTCCTTCCAGGTTCCACAGCCTAGCACAGCTGTGACCACGGATGCTTCCCTGGTGGGGGCACTTCCAGGGAAAGTCGGTCCAAGGCACGTGGTCCAATGTAGAGGTCAATTTGCATATCAATATCCTGGAGTTAAGAGCGGTGCTGTTGGCAGTGCAAGCTTTTCATCCGCTTCTTCTGGCCGAAACGACTGCTGTCCAGTCGGACATGTCCGTGGTCTGGTACATAAACAAACAGGGAGGGACCAAGTCTTACTCCCTTTGTCACGAAGCCATGAGAATCTGGAAGTGGGCGATAGCTTCCAACCGCTTCCTGATCGCAACGCACATCCTGGGGAGCTCCAACGTGATTGCAGACAGACTGAGTAGATGCATACTTCATCATCACGAGTGGTCTCTCAACCAGAGTGTGGCAACAGAAATTTTCAGTCGCTTTGGCCAGCCATGCTGCGACCTTTTCGCCTCCCCTTCAAATGCAAAATGCAGCAGCTACTTTGCCCTCTTTCCCCCTCTCGGGAAGTCATTGAGAGACGCTCTAGTCCACGATTGGCCCATGGGTCTCCATTACGCTTACCCTCTGATTCCTCTGATCCCCCTCGTTCTGCAGAAGGTTATTTGGTTGAGAAGCAAAGTGATCCTCATTGCTGCGTTTTGGCTTCGTCAAGTGTGGTTCCCCCTCCTTCGACCTCATCTGTTACTACCTCCTTGGATCCTAGACACTCGTCAGGACCTAATTTCTCACCCACAAGGGCTGACTCCTCCGAATCTGTGAACTCTCAAGCTGACAGCTTGGTTTCCCCACTTCCGTTAGTTGCCAGGCAAGAAACCCTTTCTTCACCTGTCTGGGATATTATTTTGGCTTCTCATAAACCATCCACCAGAAAACTTTACAAGGATAAATGGAAAAGATTCTCTATTTGGTCACGTAATCAGGAGCTAGACACGTTCTCAGCCCCTGTAGGCACTATTCTTCATTATTTGGCTGAGCTGTTCAACAAAGGTGCCTCGGCTTCTACCATCAGAGTCCATCTAGCAGCTATGTCCAACTTCCATAACGGGTCTGAAGGAGTACCACTTATCTTCTCTCGTCTTTGCAAGACCTTCCTCAAGGGTATTTTTCACAGCAGGCCTCCCATCAGACAGCCGGTGGAGGCATGGAATAAAATGCTTATCTTGGAAATCCTTATTCCTGGTGGCTATAGCTTCAGCAAGACGAATTTCGGAATTACAAGCATTATGTATGAAGCGCCCTTATCTGATCTTTCATAAGGACAGAGTATCACTTTGAACTTACTCATCCTTCCTCCCCAAAGTGGTTTCTGACTTTTCCATTAACCAGTCCATTGACCTCCCTGTGCTTTTCCCAAATTACTACAACAAGGGAGAATACTGCCTACATTCCATGGATGTTCACAGACAATTACACTTTTATCTGGACAGAACTAAATCATTCCGCAAGTCAGACCAGCTTTACGTTTCCTTTGCGGGCCCTAGAATGGGAGTTGCAGTATCAAAGGTTACTTTGTCTAAATGGCTCAGGGATTTCATTTCACATATTCACTTACAGAGGGATCTAAGCCGGGCCAAATCAAAGCTCACTCAACTAGGGCTACTGCAGCATCTGTTGCCTTCCACTCTAGGGCCTCTATGGATGACATTTGTGCAGCTACCATTTGGGCTAAGCCCCACACTTTTATCAAGCACTACAAATTGGATCTGATCTCCAGGTGAAGAGCGGCCTTTGGCTCAATGGTTCTCAGGAATGTTCTTCCATAAGGGCCACCCAGGTTCTCCAAGTAGATGGGGACTCGGTCCCATCAGTGATGAATAGGAAGAAGATTAACAACTTCAGATAAAGAAGTTTTGTCTTACCATAATGTTCCATATGAGTTTCTGATCTTCTTCCAGTCATCACACCCTCCCACCGGACCCCTCCTAAGGTTCCTGGAGGATCTTCTGGGTCTTTGTGGTGTATTAGGGTTTCTGCGCAGAGATGGCCTCTAGCTTATTCTTTCTCTATATGTTGCATGCAAACTTGATCTGAGGTAACTGAGCAAAGGGCATTGTGGGTAGCATCTTAGCTTGAGAGTGTTTGATGCACGCAAGCTTGGTATAAGGCCGACTCGGTTCCAAGGGCACAGGACCGAACCTATTAGTGATGACTGGAAGAAGATCAACAACTCAGATGGAACATTATGGTAAGACATAACTTCTTTTTCCTTAAGTAAAACAAATCCAGTAGTAAAAAGAAAAAGCAAACAATATTCTCTCCCTTGCAAATGACAAGAAGACCGTGAAAGCAGTCAAGCCAGGTTCAGAGTTTGCATCTTTACTAAATGCACTCTGGACAATATTTCTATCTAAATGAATCATATGATTTGAACTGTAAAAATGGTAACATTCCCATGTAGCAACTTTTAAGTTAAGTCTTCACATCAGCTGTAGTAGGTTAATGCTAACCTGCTGCACTGTACCACTTAAAAATATATTTCACCCACAAAAACAATAACAGCCTGCAGACAAAGGGTACATTTAAAACAGTTTCAAAGCCTTTTTTGCACATGAATATGACACTTGGGTACACAATCAATGTGCTCACTCAGTTCTGCCAATCAAGTAGTCTTTAGTGTCAAATAGTAAGCCTCTTACACCAACCTCACCTCTCTGTCCATGCTCTCCAGGTCTTCTTTACATAAAGTGTACAGTGGCATTGTTTCAGACATGCTGGGCTGTCTCTTCCTTCGAGATGGACCAGGCTGGTCATCTTCTTGAGTATCTGACAATTCTTCATCATCCAGCATCTGTTGTTGATGGGGTTGTACAACTCTATAAAGATAACACACTGATAAGGAAAATATTACTACTAACATTAAACAATTACTGGTAAGGATCCATTGTAGACTCTTTTTCTGTTCTAGAGTTAAACCGCAATTTCAGAACTCAAACCACTGTTAAAACTGTGTTCTTGTACAAATGTGGAACTATAACAGTCAACACACACACACACACATATATATATATATATATATATATATATACATATATATATATATATATATATATATATATCAAGCATTACCCAGGATATCAAATAGTTACCGCTTGCAGAAAGGTGATTAAATAAAGAGAATCTTCAGAAAATTTCACCCAGTTAGTAATAAATACTTTAATAAATACAGTAATAAATACAGCAAAATAAATGAAACTCTGAACTATGCAGGTGTGCCACAAAAACAAAAACAAACAAAAAACAAATATAAACAAAATGTAAAACCAATGTAAAAAACTTGGGTAAAATGATGTACAACTTCAAAGCACCCATGTGTATTTGTCTACATAAAACATGCAAAAAATCTGCCATTTCTGTTGGCAGAGAAGGATAAAGCTCTGACTATGACCTATAAAATTGGGTTTCACTGGCACACCAGAGGAGCTGAAGATGGAATGGAGAACAGTGACAAGGAAATATTCGCTTATCTCTCTTAGAGGGATAGGGTAAGATGCACTCATCTTGGAAGCCTTCCCATGCCCTTGGGAGGAATAAACTGGCTGTAGGGCTCTCACCCCCCCCCCCCCGGGGAACAAACACGTGATATGCATTGGTGAGGAGTAGACTGGTTGATTTCTATGGAACCAGGAGCAAAATAATACACAAAAAAGAATGCAAAAATCTTACAACTGTTGCAAGATCAAATCCATAATGAAATGGCTAAAATGAATGCCTTATCCACAGTCATTTGTAGAAATCAGACCTGGTTATTTTACTGACATGTCTGGATGTAGGTGAAGTAGTAAAACACAGCAGCACATCTCCTACCATTTTACTTTTTATCCTGAACAACTAAACAGTGCATAATGAATGCTGCATGAACATCAGCTTCAGGTTCCAGAGCACTACATGCATGCACACGCCCCTATCATTCCACCACAATAATAATATCTGCGTAGAAAGTAATGTTGTGTCTATTTAACTAAATTCAGAAAACTATTTAATATATAGAACTGCTTAGAAAATGCCAGTGTTTCAGATGGCTATTCCAGAATACTCAAACACCAAAACTAACCAAATTATTTGGCAGCATTTAACTGGACATCTTTTTAGGTCATGATGAGTTCAGAAAAGCAACACCACCTTGGCGATCGGGCTGTGTTAGGAGTAATGGAGTGTAAGTGAGTATCCTCGGCTCAACATCACAAACAAAGGCCTGCTGGTCCCAATTATCGCCATTTTTCAGGAGAACAATCGTTTGGGCAGTACACGTTAAGTATTGTTATTGGAAAAATGCAAACTGCCAAAAATACTGACCATCTTTCAAAGAAAACTTCACAGATGTTTTGGCACTGAGCAGTCTCTTCACCTGATCAGGGTCTGAAGAATGATGATTAACTTTATACATTTAGTGCCCTACAGTGCACCGAAATAAGTGCTACAGTAGAATGATGATTAACTGCATACATTTAGTGCTCTAAAGTGCACTGAAATAAGTGCTACAGTAGAATGATGATTAAGTGTATACATTTGGTGCCCTACAGTGCACCGAAATAAGTGCTACAGTAGAATGACGATTAACTGTATACATTTGGTGCCCAGAGTTAAATCCTTGGTCCCCTTCTTTTCAACATTTTTACAAACCAACTCCGTCTAGCAACCACCAAAGCAGACATAGTGCAATATGCTTATGGTACAACCCTAATCTGTTCTGTGCCAAACATGCAGCTCCTTCAACAATACAACCATAAATCCTTCACAGACATTAAAAACTGGCTAAGCAAATCTCATCTAATAATGAACCCAAAAAAAAAACACAACTCATGCTATTTCATCAAACAAAAAAATGACCTTTTCAACTTCTTGATCTCGTCAGCCAATATGATCCTCATCACCCCCAGTCCCTGAGGCTAAATTACTAGGGCTTACAACTGACCAACAACTCGGATTTAATAAATACATATCTCTTACCATTGCCAAAGTCCACAAAAAAATAGGGACCTTATATTGCAGTAAAAAGCACCTTACTTTTGTGTCTAGAATAGCTATAGCTCAAACCCATCTCCCATCTACATTACTCTATACCTCACCAGTCCTAATAAACCTTAATAAAACTGACCTAAATAAACTTTCCACGTTACAACAAAATTGCCAGGTTCACAACCAGTTCCAAATCTCACTCACACCACTGCCGGTATTACCTTACACTTCAATGGCCTGAATTTCCCAATTTATTACACTCCCACCAACTGAAGCTTGTCCACCAATTACTTTACCGTCCAGAAAAAAACCTTGCCCTAGCTGGGTTACTAAACTTCTATAGTACTAACAGACAGCTACCCTCCACCAACAAAGCCCTGGTCGAAAAAGTTCCTTCCAAAAATAGCTTTGGGGATTCTCTCTTCTGCAATGAAGTTGCAAAAGTTTGGTACACCCTTCCCCCTGACATTAGACTTCAAAACAGTACTCCTACTTTCAAGAAACATCTTAAGTCATACTTTCTCACCAGCTGGCTTGGTAATTGCACCGCCCCTCCCAAATCCCCTTAAATACCTTCTTCAGCTTCTATTTCCTTAATTTATTTTACATTTGTTTACCGGGATAGTCCGACTGGATACATGCACATTTTCAGCGGAGGCCCTGGGAGAAAAGCTCCACATAGACAAAACATACATTGATTATACAAGTTGTTAAAAAACAAAACTCCACGTAGACAAAACATAAACTGTTTACATACGAAGTTAAGCAAATAGAATATACGAAAACAGAGTGATTATTTACATTATATACATTGGATGTGTAGTGTTCCCTAACAGGGAGTTCACAATTCTTATAGACAGTCGCCGTTACAAGTTAGACTAGATACAGAGCTAGATGGTGTAGTTACATGTAATGATAATTACTGGTTATGCTATCAATTTATAGCTTACTCAGGGTTGGTGCATGGGCATAGCCAGTTCACTCTGAGATGCTGTTTGAGGGTTTATTTTAAGAGACTTTTGGAGGATTGTAAAGTTATATATTTTGGCAATGAGTTCAAGGTTTTGCCAACAAAGTTGGCAAACAGGGATTCACCAGCTGAGTTATTAGCTTTGTGGGTTTGGACCAGTAATTTATAGGCTGACCGTAGGGATCTTAGGTTGTTATATGGCTTAATAATATTAATTAGTGAGGTGGTATCCTCGGGGTGGTACAGAACTTTGTGTGCTATTAAGAGTTGATTGAATTGTATTAAGCTGGGCAGTTCTAGCCACTCTAGTTGTTTCAGGTTCTGGCAGTGGTGGGTTCTATAGGTGGAGCCAGTGGCGAATGTGGCAATATGGTTGTAGCTATGGGATAGCTTACTTAGTTCAGTTTTGTTGAGGTTTGAGAGTACAGGCAAGGCATATAAAAGAGTAGACAGTAGGTGTGAGTGGGCGACTGCAGTTCTAGCCAGTGGGGTTATAAGTGTCGTGTTTTAATACAATGATCCTAGCTTCTTATTGAGGGTCTGTATGGTTTTGTTGACCTGTAGGTCAAATTTGAGACTGTCTATGATAACCCCTAGAAGTTTAGTGTGTTGCTCTGGGGAGATAGTGATGCCATTGTTAGATGTGACAGAGAATGACAGTGTGGCAGATCTACTAGTAGGGGTGAAGAGTACAAGTTTAGTTTTATTGGGGTTCAGTAGTAGGGGTTGGTTGGTGAGCCAGTTTTCAATGGTGTTAAATGTATTTTGGGTTAAGATTTGCAGTTCGGATGAGAAGGTGGTTGAGCAGATCAAGTGGAATCATCTGCATATTGAATACAGGTAGCTTTAGGGATCGACCACACACAGAGACTTTAATGGAACAACGACAGAACAGCAATCAGTAAACAAGGTCCTAAGCGCTTTCACCCGTCCAATACATAGGGCATCATCAGAGTAAAACAAAAGACATACATTTCAGCCATTTATAACATTAAACGCAACAGGCCCCAATTACTCCTGCCAATCAAACAATAAAATTCATGAATATTAAGCTAAAACCAAACTTACTATTGCTTATACAATTTTTATAATTTGTAATTTAGTTGTCACATTATACAACATAATGCAACATATAGTCATACTTTTTTAATATGTTACATTTATATTAATACTTGTATAAGTGTGGTCGATCCTGGTTTGGCTTTTTTACTAACTTTAGGGATAGCAGTGTGAAGGTTGTTGATAAAAATTGAAGAGTAGCTGTCCAAGTATGGAGCCTTGAGGGACACCGAGTGTGAGAGGTAGCTGACTGGAGAGTTTACCCTGCCATAGTACTGCCTCTTGTCTACCAGTCAGGTAGAACTGGAACCACTGGATATCGTGCTCATTGAAGGAAATAGATTTTAAAGACAGTATGAAAAGTTCATGGTTGACCATGTCAAAGTCTTTTGATAGGTCAAAAAAGAGGGCAGAGGTTAGCCTGTTGTCATTTCTGTTTTGGTTTATGGCATTAGTAAAGGAGAGGAGGGTTGAGGTGGTACTGTGGTATGGCCTGAAACCATGCTGGGAGTTGGATAGTAATTCATTCTGTATAAGGTATTGAATTAGTTGTTTGTGTACACATTTCTCCATTATCTTGGCTAGGGGAGAAAGAATGGCAATGGGTCTATATAGTTGGATATGTCTGTAGAACTACCACCTTTATGGAGCAGGATGACGTGGGATATTTTCCAGAGGGAGGGGATAGCGTTTTCAGATAAGGGTCTGTTAAATAAGGATGGATATGGGATATGCAATGGCATCTGCAGCTATCTGTAGGTACTCTACAGGGAGGAGGTCAGTAGCGAGGGTGGTAGGTTTTAGCTTTTTTAGAAGAGTTTTGATAAAACTAGTGGATACTGGTTGGAAGCTAAATTCAGTGTGATTAGTGAATAGATTAGGCATGTGGTTTAAGTTTGTGGATGTTAGCTGATTTGCTAGTGATTGGATTGTTTCAGTGAAAAAATTGTTGTAGGTGCTGGCTATGGCGCCTGGGGAACTATGAGTGAGGTTAGCTGGGGTTGGGGTAGTGGATGAAGTAGTTGATTTAAGCTTGCCCAGAAATTTTGGGGGTTGTTTTGGTGTTTTTGTAAGAGACTGTGGTAGAAGCTTTTTTTATCCAATAAAATATATTTGTTTTGTGTCATTCCTGAGATGACGATATTTTAGATGGTCGAGTGGGGCTTTGGTTGTTCTCCAGCTGGCCCAGACTCTGTTTCTAGTTTTGATTTTAGATTTGGTATCTTTTGTGAGCCATCGTGCTGTATTTGTTCTTGATTTTATTGTACGTGCTGGAGCATGGGAATTAAGGATACTTAGGAATTTAGTGTTAAAGTAAGCTACAGCCTCTTCTAATGGCAATTTTTTAAATTTTGACTAGTCAACTGCTTGTAGTTCATTTAGGAATATTGTAGTGACAAGGTTTTTTCTGTTTCTGTTTTATATTTGGTCTGATGAGGTTTTCCTACTTTATGTTTTATGATATAGGTTAAAAAATGGTCGCTAAGGTCGTCAGGGAGAGTGCCCGCTGTATACATTTGGGGTTGGTTATTTACTAGGATCCAGTCTAGGATACTTTCTCTGTTGGTTGGTTTATTTATTCTAGTGTGAGAGGTTATGGCCTGTTTAAACCCAGATAAGTTTATAGGAATGAGGGGGGGGGGGGTTCGGAAGAGCAGGGGTGCCAGCCGATGTTAAAGTCCCCTAGAACTATGGTTTCTTGGGGATAAGTATAGGATAGCCAGTACATGATATCTTCTACGATATTTATGTTGTTGCTTGGCGGAATGTATCCACAGACAATGTATAAACATTTTTGCTGGTTAATCTGTAATTTGGTTATGAGGAGTTCTGCATTATTGAATTGGGGTGGTTGAATGGTGTCTCTATTAACAGTTACAGTATTTTTGTAAAGGACTGCTATCCCTCCTCCTTTCCTTGTGGCACGGTCTAACCAGTGGAAATTATATCCTGGGGGGTAGTACCTCATTGTCTGTAGTACTGGGTTTTAGCCAGGTTTCCATAAGACACATTATGTTTGGGGAGTGGGTTGCTAGGAGGGCATGTAGGTTGGGAATCTTATTGTTAATGCTTCTAATATTTAGGTGAAATGCTAGGATAGGTTTATAGGTAGGTATTAGGCTATCTGCCCGAAGGCATTTATAAGCCTAGCCAGAATGTATTGGCTTTTGCTACCCCCTTAGATTAGTTCCCTGTGCCTCTGTCCAGCAGAGCCACTGAAGTGATCCCCGGGGTAAACTTTCTGTTTCCCATCCAATCATCAATGTTTCTCTTAAAGAGTGTTAGCGAGGAGCTCTGCCTAATGTAGATTGGAATCTTGTTCCAAAGCATGGGAAGTCTCTGGGACAGGAATCTATCCCTCCAGCACGTCATATTTATTGTTGTGGTGAGATTTAGATCCTTAGAGCATGTGGCTCGAGGAGATAAGGTTTTCTTTAGGTGGAGCATGTCCATCAATTCTGGGTTGGAAATGGCCTTGTATGTTAGGCAGAGATCACCTCTGAGTAGGCGGTATGTAAGAGTACAGCTAGAGTTTTCTTCATTCGAGCTGCATAGGGCATCTGTTTGAGACCAGTGATTCTCTTGGTGAGGTACTTCTGTGGTCTTTCCAGCTGTTTCAGGTGTCTTGTAAAGTACATCCCAAATGGGGCGTTGTACTCTATGATGGGTCTGATGAGTAATGAGTAGAGGGGCACAATGACCTCTTTTGATCTGGATGTGAACCCTATTGTGATTAGGTGGGCCACGTAGAAGGATTTTCTAACCACTGTTTGGCAATGTGATTATAAAAGGAGAGATTACAATCTACTTGGGTCACCAGATCCCTTATTACATTTTCCGTATTTAGGGAACTACCACCTATGTGGTAGTTTGTGGGTACTTTGTTTTTTACAAAGGGAATGACTATGCACTTTTTGGCATTTAGCTTGAGGCCATGATTTTGACACCAGGTATCCATCTCAGTGAGACCCTTTTGGAGGATGTCTGTGTCAGTCGGAGAGATAATTATAGCCCCTAGTTTGCAGTCGTCTGCGAACTTGGTCAGCCACAGTCCTCCTGTGCTTGCCTGTACCTCTGAGAAGTATATATTGAACAAGAGGGGTCCTAGGACTGAGCCCTGGGGAATGCCACTTGTAACCGGTTTAAAGTCGGACCTAGCTCCCGCAACTCTCACCATGTGGGGTCTGTCCTTGAGCCAGTTGGTAACCCATCTTATGATGTAGGGGTTTATGTTCAGGCTGTTGAGCTTGTCTATAATACCAGAATGGGGAATGGTGTTAAAGGCCTTTGCGAGGTGTAGGTAGGCTGTGTGTACCACCTTTCCCTCATCTACAGCCTTGGTAATGGTCTCAAAGAAGTCTACCAGGTTTAGGAGGCATGATCTGACCTTAACAAAGCCGAATTGGGTAGGGTCCAGTGTTTGAAGGTTCCCAATGTCTTTGTTAATGAGTTCCATGATGATGCGCTTCATAGCCTTGCAGACCAAGCTAGTCAGGCTTATAGGGCGATAGTTCCCGGGGTCTGTTGTGGCTCCACCTTTGTGAAGCAGAATAACCGTTGCTGTGCACCACTCTATGGGTATGTAGCCTGTGGAAAGGCTGTGTTTGAACAGTGTGTTTAAGTGAGGGGTTAGTTCATCTTTGAGCTCGTTTAGGACGCAGCCTGGGACACAGTCCGGTCCCACTGATGCTGTGTTTTTGGCTTTGGAGAACGCTGCTTTAACCTGAGTGTCTGTGATTTCAGGGGCTCTACATTCTTCTGGTATGGTTAAGGGCCCTTTTGGGGGTGAGAGGGGGGTGAAGTTTGTGCTGAACCTGTCTGCCAGGATGTTGGAGAGATCAGTCGGTTCAGTGTATTTTGTGCCATTCTGCACTAACTCAAAGCAGATCTGAGCAATCTGAGCATTGCCACTTAGATTCTTGACATAGCTAAAGAATGCCTTGCTGTTATCTTTGGAGTCCTTGGCAATTTTTCTTTCGAAACTCGCCTTGGATGATTTTATGAAGGATTGTAGTTTCTTGCTGATACTGATTAGGGATGTCTTCCCTTCTTGGGATTTTACTCTTTTCTGTACTAGTTTCCTCCTTCTATTATATAGGCTGTTTATGGCAGGAGTTCACCAGACTGGTTTCCTTTTCTTGGAGGAGTGAGTCTTGGTTTTGCTTGGGATAACACGATCCATGCATTCTTGTAGGTGCCCGTAGAATGCATTAGTAAAGGATTTTGCAGCTTGGACAGCGTTATCCTTTAGCATGGAGGCTTTGAAACTTTCCACCTCGGTCTTAAGTAACATGAAGTTTGCTTTTGAAAACTGTTTTACGGTGGTTTCTTTGTCCGAGGGTGGAGGCAGAATGTGTATATCCAAAGTGATTTGTTTATGGTCAGGTCTAACCAGCAAGGGGGCGACCTCCGGTGTGGAACACCGGTCGCCCATGTTGGTGATGACCAGGTCCAATATGTTGTCACCTCTGGTGAGAGTGTTGACTAGTTGATCCAGGGTGTTTACGTTTATAAATTCTAGGAAATGTAGGGCAAGGGAGTTAGTACTTGAGTAGTTCTCTCAGTTAATATTTAGGTAATTGAAATCACCCAATATTATGGTGTTTGGTAGGACCTTTATGTTTCCCAGTGTTTCCAGAAATGTGAAATGGGGGTCCTGGGACATGGTGGGTGATCTGTAGCAAGCTACAACTTGAATTACAGTTTTGCCAGTTGTTAGTTACACGTGGATGATCTCTGAAGCATCATGCTGTGCCACTAACCTGGAGGTGTGGGTAATCCTTGATGAATATGGATACGCCCCTGCCTTTTGTATTTCGGTCCGAGTTCTGTGGCCAAAATGTATGGTATGAGTTGTAGCCTAGTAGTGCTGGGGTGCTCTCTGGAGCCTTAAACCAGGTTTCTGTTACTGCACATATATTGATTTTCTCCATACTGAGGAGTGCCTCAAGTGCGTGCATTTTGAGGTTTTGACTTCTGGCAACGAGTTGCATTACCCTCAGTTTTTTGTTACTTGTGCTATTTACGGATGTGAGCTTGGAGTTAGTGGGAGTGAAGAGGGGTAGTCTGACTGTGGGGGTTGTGGTGGTGGGGGGGGTTAAGGTTATTGGGTGTGGGTGGGCCATGGTTAGGATGGATGTCGCCGTGCGTTGTTAGGTCACAGTGGCAGGATATTCTAAGCATTAGGAGTTTGTTTATGAGTTTTATATAGTCTTTGTCTTTAGTAATGTGTTTAGTGGCTTTACGGGGTGATATTTTATTGAGGGTGATATGTTTGGTCTGCTGGGGATGTCAAAGTGTTTGGTGTTCTGTGTAAAGTCATGTGTGTCTGATTGACTGTTTGGGTAGTGAATACCATGGTCAAGTGTTTGTTCGTAGGCAGTAAGAAGATAAAATAGAAAGAGTAAAGGCATGAGGGAGGGTGATTAGTATTTTTTTCACTTGGTTGCATTTTGTTAGGGGGACAGCCCAATGTTGATGGATGACTATGCTAACAAGATGTGGAATAATGGAAGAGAAGGAAATGGGTGGAGGGGTAGAGCAGTTCCCCAATTTGCAGCAATATTGCAGCTGAGGATAATAAACACTAGGCAACAGAGGGCCAGTTAACTGAAAAAAATAAAATCGATGAAATGCTGTTTTTAATAACTTTAAAGCATTACAAGATACAGGCAAGTATAAATTAACAGAAAAGAAAACAAAACCATATTAACATTTGTCGTAATCACGCATCAAAGATTGCACGTGTTATTTCTAACAATTACTCACTCTTAAAATTACATAAATTGCTCAATTCCCACCATACTTTACACCTCACTCCTCTTGCTGAGCATTATTCTTCTTGTATTATTCCCATAAATTCCATTTATTTCTATTTAATTTACTCTTTCACTTTTCTACAGATTCCCACTGCTATATCATTCATCTTCTTTACAATATTCATTACTTCAATTAGAGTTAGTTTAGATTATGATTTCAATTTTCTTGCAATTGCTTTTTGGCAACCAATAACATTAACCTTCGTAAGGCCTGAATATGTATAGGCAATTCAGATCATGTGGCTTGCCTCAAAAGAATCGTTTCCTTAGTTAAAGCCATTTGCTTCCCCTATATTTCTGACAGACAACTCTGTAGAGAATTTTTAAAATCTGCCAACTTTAACTCCAAAAAACATGCTTACAGTTACCTCACTTTCTTTTCCAACACACCTCTAGCAGTTGCTATCTATCTAAAGGAAAACTCTATGAAACCTGCTTGAGGTACGAAAAAATTCTCTATGCAAACACTTCCAAACAAAAATCCTACACCTCCTGGACTTTGTTGTATACACAGGAGCCATACAGATGACATTCCATTGTTCCTTTGTAAATTGTCTTTCCAGTCTCTTTTGCCAATCTTCTCTGATTGGTTCTTATAGCTACCATGCAATAATTATATGCTCTGCTAATTATGCCTTTTTTAACAGCAGCTTCTCTTCTAGACTGGACTAAAAAGTCTGCCAGAGCCGAACAAATGCTGTTTTGAATATTTTCATTTATAATAGCAGCCCATCCGTCTGGTTTCACTCAGTTATCTTAAACCCCTATAAGTTAAACACTTCCTCAGAATGAATCAAACAGAAGTATAAATGAGGATACAATCCTCCTGTACCAAACTCTCGATACTCACTTGTACCATTCCAGGATTTAGGAAAATGAGATGGAGGACACCCAAACCAGGAATGGAAGAGCTGAAAGTCATGAAAGTCATGAATCCTTTAGTAACTTACTTAGCAAACTTACTTATGAAAAACACTAAGTATGAAAGAATGCTAATATGTTAGAATTAAATACAGCTGCATAAATCCACTCATTAGTTCTGTGAGTGAATTGCCATTTTTTATCTATTTACTTACCAGAAACAAGTGTATTGTTTATATAGAATGTACTGCCTATAATGTGGTGTGTGAGATTTGTGTATTTTAGATCAGAAGTATACTAAAAACTAACACTGGCACACCAAAGGCAAACAAAACTTTATAGACTAAAGAGTACACTAAACATAGCAAGAGGGTTAGCTTCGATGTAACTAAAATACTATATTGGGTGAGTAGCTCTAGTTTTTCCTGTTTCAACAATTTACACTTGCGTTCATCAGATAATGCTTAAATACTGAATTACTGTTGAATGTATATCATATTTGTTGACTCAGTTCTGACTACTGTATCTGTGTGTGTGTGTCCGTTCTCTACTCATAACAAAACTAAAAATAATCTTTAGCTACGGGCTTGACTGATGAAAAGGCAGAGTCCAAAGGTGGTGTTGCACTATAAAAGATAAGTCTTGAGCCAAGCAATGACACAAACATTAAATGGCACATGATGCTCTCATGGAATATCTCAGTGATCTGTCTCCACACCTTAAAAAATTTTCAAAAGTCTAGTTTACTCTGCCCACAGTAGACCAATCATTGAGTATAATGCCCCTTTTGGTATGTATCTGTCCAGACACATGCAACAGCTGAAACACCCACAGAGATACCGTAGTAAAAGGCTACAAATCCTAAATATGTCCTACATCGACCAACTCAAATACCAGTCAATATATTTGGTATCCTACAGATTGCTAAGAGGTGACCTGTGGCTAACATAAGCGGTATCCTCTGATCCAATACTGATGGATTTACTGCACATCAGCAAAGCAAATGGCATCAAACATACTCGGTCTAGGGATTTAAACCTCTTCTGCAACATTAACAGAACAGTTTGGCGGGACAGATATATCTCACAGAAGATACAGCTGCTCTGGAACAGACTCCCCCATCTACATAAAATAAAGTTCATCCCTGTCCACATTCAAGTGTAACTTGGATCTATGGATAGGAACCAGAAAATTTACCCCAGGATTATCCCTGTACTACTAATGGACAGACACAGCTCCTATAATGCTTTATCCCCCTAATTATCTATGGTATGATCCCAGTTATTCTCATTAGGAGTAATATATCATCATCCATGGGATGGGTAAAGTCAAGCTAACAGAGAATGGGATAGGTGAATACGAGGACCAAAAGGGAAACTGTCTACACACAAGGGCAGCTAGCCTAGTACTTTAATATGAACAGAGATGGAGAAAGCCAATTATCCTAACACAGATGCAAGAGAGACTAGATCACTGCTTTCCCCCACATTGTCAAATTGTTCAACTACTTAAAGGGCAAGAAAAGGAGATGATCCCAAAGGCCTGAGTTCAGAAACTGAAGAACAACCCAGGGACTCCTGGGCAGATTTCTTAAGATGTCAATACAGCACTCCATTAACCAAGACAAGTAAGAGAAAGCAGCAATCAAACAATGTCTCAGTCAATAGCAGATGCCAGGGACTGCCTGTCAGCTTGACCACATAAATCTGTTAAGGACACGAGAAAGATGGTGACCTCACAGAACAGGACAGCAAGGAAGCAGACATTACCACTAAAATCTTGGACTTTGTACAGCAGCCAGGATCAGATGTCTCACACCTGAATTCTGGGTGCCTTACACACTACCTTTCCTGAACACACCTGAGGTCTTTGAATGGGCCCATCCAACTGGGTGTGTCTGTCTTCATCACATGCTTGATGCTGGAGCTGGCCAGCTTGTCTCTTTACTGATGGTAAGTCATGGTGTCAGCTTCGTGTTTACTGTCAATAACTATACCATCATGACACTTAGCAAAAAGGAAAGGCTAGGGGATTTACAAACAGTACATGTTCTCACATACATGCACTGTGCAGTCCTTTCTTTATAAGCTGTCTTATTCACAAAGGTGACCTATGGTTAAGACTGATCATGGACAAATGGATAACCTGCTACATATATATATCTATCTATATATATATATATATATATATATATATATATATATATATATATATATATGTGTGTATATAAATATATATCTATATCTATATATATCTATATATATATATATATATATATATATATATATATATATATATATATATAAATATATATCTATATCTATATCTATATATATATCTATCTATCTATATATATATATATATATATATATATATATATATATATATATTTTGCAGGACAAGGGCAGTCATCTTGTGGGGAAGACCCTGCAGCCATAGACGACATAACATAAGCTAGGAGGGGATAGACTCTCATGCAGCCAATATGCTGTGTCTGCCTTCTTGAGTATGTCTGGAGTAGTATACTTAATGGAAATACTACAAACATATTAGAAAGATACTGTAAACTTCAAATACTGCAAGTTTCTTCTTCACCAATTACAATTAAAAACAAACCTTCATAGAATGAATACATGCAGAGGGTGGAGCAAACTAATGTGCAACACCAGTTTGTACTAAATACAGAATGAAGTATTTTGTTAACTCTATGACCATTATGGACAGCTCAAATATTGCAGGGTGATGGTGGTGCACCGTAAGACTTTCCTGATCCTGTAGACTGGGCAATGAGTGATTCAAGAATGCTACCACCTCATTTCTCATGTTTATCAAAGAGTCTTTTTTTTTCTAGGCGGTTTTTTTGCCCCATGCCTACTAACCATCAAGTCTCCCATAATGTGACTCTGCTTGGCCATCCCCCATCCTATGGATGTAAGGGATGTGCCAAGCGCAATATGGTCAGCTGTCCAGAGGGGCCATCATCAATTCAGTTATTAGGGTCCTTTATGCACCTGCCCATATCACTGCCTTCAGCTCTGCCTGCTTAGGGGTACGCACCCTCTTCCTCTGACCCAGATAAGCCTGGCTTTACCCCAGACCATGGCCCTTGTTCTTTGGCTATGAACTGTCAATTACATGTCCCAAAGCAATTCTGCTTCATCTAGAATGTGAGTTATGTCAGGGCTTTCTAGCGAGGTCCTAACACCACCCCTGGTGTTGACATGTACTCCTGCCTCACTATAGGGATTAACTATGATCCTGTATTCATGTGCAGACAAAGGCTTACTTCACCAGCTTTGGGAGCGACAACCCATGCCCTTTCCTGCATCAGCACCTGCTTTTTGTGTATAAGGCCTCTGCACAGCACTTGAAAGGTAGCTGAGACAGCTGTGAAATGCTACACCCCCCTAGGATGAAGGGATCACAGCCAGTCATTACTCATCTTCCCCTGCTCAACTCTCCTACTGTCCTAGCTGCTACTAGAACTTAGTTCACCTGGACTGCAGTCAGGGCATTATCCCTCTATGCTACAGAGCACGGCTGCAAGGATGGTTAATTTGCACCAAATTGCAATGAAGGTTTCAGCTGTGGTATGAGCTCAAACGGATGGGAGCCACGTTACGTCTGCATGTGTATACCACCACAGATTGCTACTCTGCTCCTCGGGGTGGCAAATGGACAGACTCCTTCAAATGTGCTCATTTTTGGTGTTTTATGAGGTCAAACCTTACCTACCTTATGATAATGTTACTTAAGGTCGTGTAGAGCAACATCAGTTGTGCGGGAAGACCAGGGGGACATCACACCTGATTCCACTGTAGCAATTCTGCAACTGTCTCCTCTCAGATTCTAGCCTCTTCTACACATTATACTCGAGGCCCTGTGAAGTACGAATCACAATTTTTGCTTATATAATCTTATTTTCACCAGTCTTTGGAATAGTCATGGTTTCTGCTGGGTTATGCTGCATTTAAGTGAGATCCACTACAGGGAATCAATGCTAACAGTGAAGCCAAATCAGACAGCAGTTTCAATAATAAGGAATACAATTACAATGGCCAGTACAGTGGTACAGAAGGTATGATTCTTGACTATGCTGCCAGCGACCTGGGTCTTAATGTAAGTCTGGACCTGGCACAGGTGCTGCCGAGCAGATGCAAAGGAGCCAAAAGAACACATTTCTGCAAGGGTTACACCTTCTCTTACAGACAGCAACATCCATTTAGGAAGGTTTCAAGCAAAGGGCTACTCAAAAGCAGCTTAGGTCTCTCAACAGGATGCAAAAAGGTGTGCCTTTTAAATAGAATGCAAGAGTGGCAAGGCAAGAAAGAAAAACGTAATCCCATGACTTTATTGTTTCCTCCCTCCAGTCCTTCACCCAAACAGCTTTCCAAAACGTTGAAAACTGGTTTATGCAACACTGCCTCCTCCTTAACCCCAAAAAAACTAAGCTTCTTCTCTTTACTCCTACTAATAAATCTCCTACACCATTCTTCACTATCTCCTCAAATAATTCTACCTGTATTAACCCTGATAAAACCACTCGACTATTAGGTGTAACCATTGACAACCATCTCAACTTTGATGACCATATTAACAGTACTATTAAAGCTGTTAATAAAAAAATTGGGACACTTTACAGAATTAAACCCTTCCTTACCCCAGCAGCCAGAAAAAACATCGCACAGACCCACCTGATCTCCACCCTTTTTTATGCCTCAGCTATTTATACTACCTTATCTAAAAATAACATTACCAAACTCTCTACCTGTTATAATAGTATAGCCAGATTCATTACTGCTACTCCCCTCAGAACTCACCACTGTCTCAACCTCAAAAAACTAAATTGGCTAGAGCTAAACAACCACCTACTCTACCAACAATTACTTGTCATTCATAAGACCCTTCACTTCCCTGATAATACTCCTAGCCTGGCAAAACTGATTTCTCCTTATAAAAATCTAGCCACACTTCGCTCTGCCAATAAACTCTTGTATCCTCAACTAAATCATACAATAAAGCTGGGGATGCGTTATTTTCAAATTCCATAGGTAAACACTGGAATCAACTCCCTCAAGAAATAACTAATCAAGACTCTACCTCTCTGTTCAAAAAACATATCAAAGAACATCTTAAAACTCAATGTCTATGTCCTTGTACTAATCCCGACTGAAAGTATGTCTCCTCACATCTAATTTTTCTACCCATCCCCCTTCTGAGCTCCTAACTTACACTTTCTATTGTTGAGAGTTATATCTTAAAAGTATGCCTCCTAGTAGTCTAACTTCAGTATTATGTTTTTATTTTTAATTTGTTGAACTCATAAGTATTTAGATTTTATTTTGCAATTTCTCTTTTTTACCTTTTATATTTTTATTCCAAATAATTCTTTTCTGATGTATCATTGTTTGTTTTGCCTGTACTGGAGCTTTTCTCCCTGGGCCTCTACTGTAAACGGATATATATCCAGTTGGACTAGCCCGGTCAACAAATGTAAAATAAAAATAAAATAAATAAATTATTAAAACATTCCTGACATTCAGCTTCTCAAGCATGGAAGTAGCAAAGGATACAGTGACAACAGTAAATAGAAGAAAATCTCAACTGAGTATTTAGTGTGTGCACACCACAGTGTTTAAACCTAGGGTAGGAGGTACGAGGGAGCCCTCTTTCATCTCAAAACTTGCTTTTCACAGAAAAAATGCATGTAGTTCAGTGAAATTAAAACACATACCTACAAATGCTGGAATGAACACCATCCAAATACCTGCAACAAACCTGGCACAGTACTAAATATCAGTGAACTTTTTCCCAATTTAATGTAATATTTTCCTAACTTTGATTTTTTTTTGTGCAAACACTTACTAGTATCAAAACATAAACTAATAAAATTAATATCACTGACAATGTCAAGATGTAAAATAAATGCCAAGTGAAAAAAAAATTCACGAAAAATGTTTAAATCTATGGATTTTTACATATGCATCTAACACTTCAATCTTGTTTTTACAAGAACTACAGACTACAATTTGTGGACTATAAATCTGCAGATAATACGCAATAACCTTTAGAAGCAATTATTCCTAGGTAACAGATCACTAGAATTAACCAAAAAAATGAAATTATAGGGATGCAGCAGTAGCTGAAACAACATTAATTTGACAGCAAGAAAAGTCCCTTTTCTTATTATATTCTCACTCAAATAAAATTAGCAGCAAGGTACAATAAAAAGGACATCTTGAAAAGGTAATGGACCCACTGGACATCAAACTGCTTTAGCTTTTGTTGTTTCGCTTCCCCCAGTGGATTCATTAACTTCTGATAGGGCTCACTTCATCAAGTCTTACAAGCTCAAGCACACAGCTTCCCCAGTAGAAAAAAATACATGGATTTGCAGAAAGAACAGTTGTGTATCTACCATAAATGTAGATGTTCGAGTGTATTCACTGTTGCAGTCATTACAATTGGGTTATCCTGCTGGCAGGCTACCCGCAGTCGGCCTGAGTTCCAAAGTCTAGACCCGGCGTTGGTTGCTGTGGCCTCTTCCCTGACGTCAGTGCGCCAGGGGTATACCAGATGCAGCCGACGCCATTTTATTCAGTTTTTCTTGCCCCAGATGTCAGGTGCCCCTAAAATGGTACGCTAAATTATGCCAATAAGCATGCATGAACAAAAAACAACTTTTCCTTCATCTACAAGCAAATATACCACATAGGTTGTATAGAGTAGAAAAAGTACAGTTGGGTCCCAGCAAAGAAAAAAGGGGGATGGTGGAAGGGTAACCTGGACTGCAACAGTGAATACACTCGAACATCTACATTTATGCTCGGTACACAAATGTACTATGTTCATCGTGTTTCACTGTTGCAGTCATTACAATTGAGTTGAATCCCAAAGCTAAGGTTGGGAGGCTGGAGCTAAATAGGATTAGGAGATGCTATAAGGCCCTGCAGAACTGCAGTGGCAAAGCCTGCCCTGGTTTTAGAGTAGAGAGGTAAGTGATAGTGCTTTGTAAAGCTATGCACTGAACTCCAAGTTGCAGCCTCTAAGATGTCTTTGGTTGGTACTCCTCTGAGGAAGGCTGCTGAAATGGCTGCTGCTCTGATTGAATGTGGTCTAATGCCCTTAGGCACTGATTTGCCATGCTGTGAATACCAGAAACAAATGCAACGGCCTATCGACTTTGAAATAGTCTGTTTTGAGATAGGCTTTCCTTGTGATGCTGCAGCATATGCCACTAGAAGTTGATCAGTCTTTCTGAAAGCTTTAGTTCTGTCCAAGTAGAAGTGTAGCTGTCTGTGAATGTCCAAAGAATGCAGAATTCTCTCACCCTTATCTTGTGGGTTTGGATAAAAAGTAGGCAAATGAATTGTTTGGTTAAGGGCCACACTGGACACTACCTTAGGCATAAATGTAGGGTATGTCCTCAGCGAACCCTGTCAGGATGGAAAATGATAAAGGGTTCCACAGCCATGAGTGCCTGTAACTCTGAGACTCTTTTAGCGGAGGTTATTGCTAGGAGCAGAGCTGTTTTCCAGGATAAAAATTTTATGTCAGCTGCAGAGGCTGGCTCAAACGGAGGCAGTGTGAGTTTTTCCAAGACATAGTTGAGGTCCCATGCAGGTATTGGTGCTCTCCTTGGGGAGCTTATGTTTGTGGCCCCTCTGAGGTACTGTCTCAGTAACGGATGAGTAAAAAATAGGTGGTTCTATATTGTAATGAGCTGAAATGGCAGAGGCATGAATTTTAATTGATGAAAAGGAAAGGCCTTTATCCAGCATCTCAGTTAAGTATTGCAAAATCCGAGAAATATTTGGAACAATCGTGTCCATGCCTTGTGCTTGGTTCCAAGCACAGAATCTCTTCCATTTGTCAGTATAAGATTTTCTGGTGCTAGGCCTCCTGGCCTCCAAAATAACATCCATCACTGCTTTAGAGAGAGGTGTGTCTTGAGAGGCTATATTATCTGCCATGCCACCAGGTTTAAGGTTTTGAGTTGGCTGTGCAGTATCTGGCTGTCTTGTTGGGTCAATAAGTGAGGAATTTGAGGTAATGTCCAGGATGGGCAGTGAGACAAGCTCTTTAGGATTGGGTACCAGTGCTGGCGGGGCCAGTCTGGGGCAATCAGTATAATTTTTGGTTTCTCTTGTCTGACCTTGAGGAGTACCTTGGGGAGGAGAGGCAGAGGAGGAAAGGCATATACTGTTAGATTTTTCCAGCTGAAAGATAGAGCATCCACATTCCATGCTTGATTGTGATAAGTCCTTGTGCAGAATCTTTGTAGTTGGTAGTTGTGAGGGGAGGCAAACAGGTCTATGTCCAGGCATCCCCAGGTCCTTGTTTTCATGCTGAGGACTTGTGGATCCAATTTCCACTCGTGGGGATCCATTATATTTCTACTTAGTTTGTCTGCCAGAGTATTTTTCCTTCCTGGCAGGAATTGAGCTTGCAGATGCACTTGGTAAGTCAATGCTGTGTTCCACAAGTTCATGGCTAGCCTGCAGAGGGGGTAGGAATATGTGCCTCCCTGCTTGTTTATGTACCACATGACTGTAGTGCTGTCCGTCTTTATTAGTAGTTGTCCTGGATGAAGTTGATCCTTGAAGGCTGTTAGGGCATTCTGGACAGCTAGCATCTCTTTTTGATTGATATGTAGATGCATTTGACTTGCGGACCATGTGCCCTGAATACATCTTCCTGCCATATGGGCCCCCCCCCAGGCGTAATCTGATGCATCTGTTGTCAATGTCTGCCTGGCTGTGGGTAAGGTGAATGGCTGTACCGTGTTGTGGTGACAGGCTTTTGCCCACCATCAAAACTCCTGTTGCAGGCAGGGAATGAGAGTATTTGTTGTTTCCAGGCAGTGGCAATGTTGAGTCCAAACACTTTTTAGATACCATTGAAGTTTCCTCATATGCAGTCTTGCATATGGAATTAGCAGAATGCAGGATGCCATGAAGTGCTTCTGCTTTGGGCACCGCGCGGCAAGAAAGACTGAAGAAAATGGCGTCGGATGCATTATGTATACCCCTGGCGCACTGACGTCAGGGAAGAAGCGACAGCAACCGACGCCGGACCAAGACTTTGGAATTCCGGCCGACTGCGGGACCGCCTGACGACAGGATAACCCAAGTGTGATGACTGCAGCAGGGTAACACGATGAACATCCCAAGGCCTGCAGAATTTTTCTTGCAGATAACTGGGTCTTTGTTGCCAACATTTTGAAATAAGTAGTCAGTTGTCTGTGTTTGTCTGGCGTGAGATAAGACATCGGGGCAGTTGTATTTAAGCTTGCACCCAGGAATCCAAAAACTCCGTCTAAACAGGATCCAATATGAAAGCAGTCCCACAAATTCCACAGTAGTCACCAAAGTTGTACTCGAAAGACTATTCAGTCCCAAGAAAAACGAACAGCAGCAGGTGTAGATAGTTAAATATTTATTCGACAAACAACACGAATGCTTCATGGATTAAGCGCTTTCATTTCCATCACCGGAAACTTCATCAGAATAACATACATAGATCTTCTTGCATATTTATATATAAATCTTAATTAACTCAATCTCAATTGATTAATTAACTGTTCACTTAACCATTCGATTTTGTTAAAATTTAAACTAAAATGGTAAATAAAATGGTTCAACTTGCTTAAATAGAAAACAGTCATATATATGTGTGTTCATTTTTAAGAAAAACAAGTTGTCCTTAAAACATCTCCTAAATGTAAACATAAAACACTACGTACAACGAATAATGAAAGCCTAAACAAGAATATACTACTCTGATGAAGTTTCCGGTGATGGAAATGAAAGCGCTTAATCCATGAAGCATTCGTGTTGTTTGTCGAATAAATATTTAACTATCTACACCTGCTGCTGTTCGTTTTTCTTGGGACTGAATAGTCTTTTGAGTACAACTTTGGTGACTACTGTGGAATTTGTGGGACTGCCTTCATTGGATCCTGTTTAGACAAGAGTTTTTGGGTTACTGGTTACTTTTTCTCAGTTTTTTCCACTGTTTTTGGTTACTTGCACCCAGGAATATTATCTCTTGAGAGGGTACGAGTTTTGATTTCTTCTCGTTTAATGTGTACCCTAGAGTTGTCAGTAATCTTTTTACAAACGCCAGATGCTGTAGTAGAATGTCCTTGTTCTCCGCTTGAATAAGTCAGTCGTCCAAGTAAGGATATATTTGTATACCTCTTTGTCTGCAAAATGCAATTACTGGTGCCAGACACTTTGTGAAGACCCTGGGCGCAGTAGATAAGCCAAAGGGCAGTGCAGAGAATTGGTAGTGCATTGAGCCAGCTTTGAATCTGAGGTATCTTCTGCATGTTTGTCTGATTGGGACATGCAGGTATGCCTGTTTTAGATCTAAAGTCACAAGCCAAGCCTTCTTGCCCAACATGGGCAGAAGCTGCTGTAGAGTCAACATTTTGAATTTTGGAATATCCAGATATGTGTTTAGAACAGATAGGTCCAGTATTGGTCTCCAGACTTTGTCTTTTCTGGGTACCAAGAACAGTCTTGAATAGAATCCGTGACCCTGCTCTTGTTCTGGTACTTGTTGAATGGCCCTCATGTCCATGAGGGATGAAACTTATTTTTGTGCCTCTGCCCATTGATTGCGTGGCAGGTCCGGCATACCGCTTTGCTTTGGCAGGGTGTGAAAGTGGAACCTGTAGCCTTGTGAAACTATATTTAGAACCCATTTGTCCTGGGTGATCATGTGCCAATTTTGTGAAAAAAGTGCTAGTTTTCCCCCCAAAGGGGCTGCCAAAAGATACGTGCTTGGTGCTGGAAGGGGAAAGTCATTGAGACTGTTTCCTGTATGGCTGTGATTTTTCCTCTCTGCTCTTGGCGGTAGAAGTACTCCAATGTTTAGGCCTGTATGAGCCTTGGGACTGTGATCTGCCTCTGAGGTGTCTGTATCTGCCCCTTTGTGGTCTATCTGACACTGGAAAGGATCAATTTTTTGTAGGCCAGTTCCTGCTAAATCTGGGAGGCTGTACTTGCAAGAAATCCTTGACTGTTTGCATAGATTTAGCCTTGTCCTCCATTTTCTTCAACACCTCTTCTGCTTTAGCACCAAACAAAGTATCATGCTGTAAAGGAGCGTCTAATAGTTTTGCTTTAACATGATCCGGCAAATTTTGTTCTTTTAACCAAGCATGCTTCCTAATGACAGAATCTGTAACAGCGACCCTGCAGGAGGCCTTAAGAGAGTCAAAACCACATTGCAAAGTATGCTTTCCAACTTGTTCAGCTGCATGCAATAAATCCTGCATTACTTTATTGTCTGCACATTCTGTATTTGCTGGCATTTTCGGTTTAAGCAAGGATACAAGACATTGCTGATACTTAAGCATATGAAATTGTCAATTTAAAGCTCTTATAGCCAAGATAGCGGAGGTATAAATCTTTTTGCCCCATCTGTCTAGGATCCTAGAATCCTTATCAGAGGGGATAGGGTTTTTTGCAGTAGAAGCCTTGACCCCTTTGGGACCCTGAGAGATGGTTTCTGGGTCAGATGCAAGGTTCTTATAGAGAAATTTATGTGAATCAGGAACCCTGTAGTATCTGTCTGGCTTAAAAGGGGCTGGTGGTAAAGAGTCTGGTGAAAAACTGGACTCTGTAAATACATCATCTACAATGTCTTGCGGGATAGCAAGGGGCCAGTGCTGGGGCAATAAAAGGAAATCTCTGAGCCTTTTCTTGGATTGTGAGTAATCTTGGCTCTCCCAGTGGAAATGCTCCCTCACACTATGCAGTGTTTCCCCAAAAGAATAATCCTCAGGAGGAGAGGCTGAAGGGATAGATTCTTCAGCATCAGAAACCTCATAGAGAGGAATAGAGTAATCCTGTTCAGAGGAGGAATCAGAGAAAATGGAAACCTGGTCCGAAGATTCATATTCTAACTCTTGCCTAGGCCTCTTTTTCAGGGGGGGTGGGGATGGGAACCTCTGATCAAAGTAATAAGGTCTTCGGCCATTTTAAGCATCTGTTTTTTAGACATGGAGGCCTGTCCAGGTGAATGCTGTACTTGTTTCTTTGCCTTTACAGCTGCTTTAGTCTTTGTCTTTGTAGCTGAAGTAGGTTTCACATATAACTGTGTAGGCCTGAAAACACCCTCAGAAGCCGATGCCTGCTCAGCGGCTCCAGACCCATCTGAGGGAATAGTTTCCGAGTGTCCAATACCTTGAGTTTCCAGAGGCCCAGTCGGCTCCACGTGGGAGCCGGAGTGGCCTGTGGCTCTGAGGTAGCGGGCGTCAGGGGCTGCGAAAGCACCTCACTGAGAACCGGCGACAGGCCTAGAAGAAACCTCGTTGTCGGTTTTGGATATCGGATACCTGTCCTTTTATTTTTCTTTTCGTTTTTTGTAAACTCCGGTAGTCGGCTGATCCGAAGGCATTATATAATTAAATCTTCTGCCAAAGTAATGAAATGCATAATCATACCGATGCTTAATAGTGCGTTGGTTAAATCTAGCCCAAAACCGACAACTAGCAACGTTATAGTCAGGGCCTAGGCAAGGAATACAGTAAGAACGGAAATCCTTATGAGGTATTTGCTTCCCACAAGAAATACAGTTATTAACTTTTTCTGACATCGGTCTGGAGCAAGAAAAATGTTTCCCCAACGGGGGACTCCGGATCTGAAATTCGAATTTGAAAACTTCAGGAGTTAGCTGACCGGCACTTGCGAACTGCTTTTGCTTCGGGCACCACGCGGCAAGAAAGACTGAAGAAAATGGCGTCGGCTGCATCTTATATACCCCTGGCGCACTGACGTCAGGGAAGAGGCAACAGCAACCGACGCCGAACCTAGACTTTGGAACTCAGGCCGACTGCGGGTAGCCTGCCAACAGAATAACCCAATTGTAATGACTGCAACAGTGAAACACGATGAACATGAGCTGCAACCAGTAATTTTATAAGACTGGAGGTACAAGAAGTGGCAAAGAATCACGTTACCAAAATATGCTGCCAATCACTATCTACTCATATTCATCTTTTATTAATCCAACCACAGAAAGAGTTAGCAGCTTAAGACACTTTAAACAGCTGGGGGTATAATGAAAACCACCGGAATCACTCTTCTGCCAAATAAAAGACAAGTTTATATTGTCTACCCCCCACACACACATTATGTATATCATACACACACACACACACACACACACAATAATAAAATCAAATCTTTTATTGCTATCACTTTAGGAATGCTCTATTTCCAGAAACAAAACAGAAGCAACTGTACTTGTTCAGTAAATGTTCTCAGAAGAATGACTAAAGCAGTATCCACTGTCTCCAATTTGCAGAGATTACAATACTTAGAACTACTGAAATTTGGCAGCTGAAGAATGAGAGAGACACACAAAAATGAAAACAAAAAAAAAAAAATCACAAACAGCAACGCTTAAAGAGAACTGCAGCTTCAAACTCAAAGAGGTTACAAAGAAAGAAAACAAGTCTCAAATTACACTTGTCATCAAAAACACATTAAGACAATGCTCATGCTTCATAAACATTCAACATTTGTGTAATATGCAAAACACATTGATTTCTGTCTGAAACAGGACAAATATAACCTTACTATAGTGATATTCATATGTATGAAACTAGTTATAAAAGATTATTACAAGGTTATATGTATGAACCTTGCTATTAGCGAGGTTTGAGCTGCCATACACAAGGCAGCCAGCAAATAAATACATCTGAAATCAACTGACAGCTTTGCAAATTAACACAATTCACAGACACACACACACACACACACACACACACACACACACACACACACACACACACACACACACACACACACACACAAAAACATAACTGTGACGGACTGACAGCATGATAAGTCTAACAGTTTTCAGTTGTTGGTTTGTTAGAAATGGCAATTGTTTCAAGTTGTCATTTGTGTGGCAGTGCTAAGTGAGTTGCAGCTTTAAAATTGTTAGTTTGCACTTCCACATGGGCCAACTAAAACTACCTGTATAATTGGGTCTGTCATCATGACTACCTGTTAACATGCTTGATAAATGGACTCAAGAAATTCACTTCAGGAGTGGTGACTCAGTCATAATCCTCTACGCTTTACAAAGATAAAGCGTAATGATAACTTGATGCTTGCTTCCAACTCATATACATAACTGCAAATATATTACTAATGGACTTTTATTGCTGATTCATTCAGAACTGTTTATGCATTGATGTTGCATGCAACAAGTTCTGTTATTAGAATATTAGTTCTCCAGTAGTCAAAGGAGTTGTTAGTTTAAACTCATTAAATATTAGATTAACTAAAATTTAAGCTGAATAGACTGGTTAACATTTTAGCTCTGTTAGATCTTGAATGTAAATGGGTGACAGAAACAGACCAAAAGGGACACTTCTGCTGAACTGAAAGTACATAGCCCTTTTATTGCACATATTTTAGTGATAAGCAAAATCAGGACTTTAAAGTAACTGGGATTGATTTTATGGGCGGGAACAAGCATACTACAGGATCCAAACCTATGAAAGGGTCTTCCAGGTGATTTGAGGCTTTTGGATAGGGGCCAATGTTTTTCTTATGTGTTTTTTTGTCTCCATATCTACTGATCATCAAGCTTCCTCTGAAGTACCTTGAGTCCATTCCTTTACCCACCCATATTAGATATCCCCATAAGGTAACACAAGCCATCCACAGGGGAGATCAGCCATGAGGAAGCTTAATGCCTCTACCTGCACTCTTGACATCCACGTCTGCACTGTGAAAGTGGGTGTCCTTCACTATAGCCAGCTTAGCCTGGCTTAACCACTAGACCATGGCCCACAGGATACCAATTGAGACTGGCTCCAACCATATACAAGTGTCCTTGTCTCATTAGCTAGGTCAGTCTGGCTTAAACACCCAGACCAGGAACCAGAAGCATCATAACTAGTATGTACCCAGCTCATAAGCTCCTTGTACAAGCAATCTAGATACAACCTAAAGAGGTGTTTTCCCTGCTCTAATTCCACCCCCCTCATGGCTGACATAAGCAGAGCATCAGGGAATCCTATGTCCTGTCTTTGACATGTGTATTCTCCAACACTACCCTGATAGCAAATGTCACCGGCTTGGGATACCAAGCCCAAGTCCTTCAGTCAACGGTCTTCATGCAAACCTCTAACTGCACTTGAAGCCCTAGGAAAATGGGAACAAAAATAGATAAGCCAAAAGCTGGAATGACTCCCACCACTCCCAGACTCTTCTAACATCTGAACTGCTATTCAAACTCAGGTTGCCTACGTCGTGGTCAGGGCTTTATCTTTCTACGATACAAAGCCAGGCACTGGACCCCAGTTATTCAAACCTCTTTCTCTAAGCCCTGTTGCTCAGGGCACTGAACTGTGGTGATAAAGGATCCACCCACTGGTCAGGAACAGTGCTCTGTAATGTCAGTTTAGTCAACAGGACAACTATTAGTGCTGATTTTGCTTCTACTGCTGATGTAGTGTGCCTTAGAGTTGGATGTATGTCCCTATGTGAGGTGCAGTACTACTAGTGAAAGTCTCAGTTGGATACTCTACTTTTCTTTGACCTAGGGTAAACTATGGATGGAGGTGTTTGTGTGTGTGTGTGTGTGTGTGTGTGTGTGTGTGTGTGTGTGTGTGTGTGTGTGTGTGTGTGTGTATCATGGGACACTTATTTTTGCCCATCATTAGACTAAAACTGAATGCCAAGGATAGCATCAACTCTTCTGAGCTCCTTATTGTGGAAGGCCTGGACTGTAGAATGGTTCTTTTTAACTGACTACCTGGTGATCAATGTTTGTTTAGGAGATTCTTGAGAACTCATCAATAAAACAGCAACAGAAAGCCAGAGGCTACTGATTCTTGGCAAATATAACTGCTAGGTAAACAATTTTAGATATAAAGTTGTATCTTATTTCCTACAAGACTCCTGATATTTTTGAGCTCAAGGTTAATTATTCACCTTCCAGTAATACTGCATGTCATATATTCCACAAACTGCTGTCATTGAATGGTTTGCATGGTGTGATAATGGAATCACTCACTCACTCAGACCATTACAAAGTTAGATTTGATCTGGTTCTATTAACAGGTTTACCTACCCCTAACACTACAAGCAGCCAAGTTTCATCTTAAGAGTAAAGTGATCCCTGAATCTTTGTTTTGCAGAATTGGGCTTGAAAAATACTTTCACTGTGGCCAGGCATCTAAAAGACATAGTTGATCAACATAATCACAAGACCACAGATGCATTGGTCCTTTACTGTGTTTACTTTTAGCATGAAGACATTTCCAGCAAATCTGAAGAAAGGGATGCCAATCTCCACTTTCTGCAGAGGTTGTATCTGTAAGTTGCCTGAATGGAAAAAGCTGAGCCAGATCTGCTGCATTTACATTGAAAGCCTAGATTTTCCTGGAGATCATGAGGACTATGCTGTGTTTTGAGGTCTGTATTCTATAATTTGGACCTGGGAAGTATCTGCTTTTTGCTAAGTTGCAAAGGTATGATAACCTAGGCCACCATGGAAGGGTTTCCTGGAAGTCATGTTCTTAACTTCCTAAACGGGACAGTTATTCTTTCTTTTTTCAAGAAACCATTCATGGAGGCATCCTAAACTCAAACTACGGGTCAATCTCTAACCAGCTTTTCTGTTCCAAACTTTACTCTGTACTCCTACACTGGATGTTGAGAATACAATAATCAGAATCTGCGTGAATGGAGGACCAAGTAGCAGCCTCAAAAATGCTTTGAGTAGAGACAAATGCTGCTTGAAGTGACACCTGTTCTAGTAGAATGAGCCCTAACACACCCATGCAAAGGCTTTCTTATACCTTTCCACAGTAGTCAACCACTTGCAAAATGTTTGCTTACAGACATTTATACAGCTTTCCCAGGGCAAAGAGTAAAAGCAACAGATCTGCCTGCCTCATACCTCTAATTCTGTCTAAATAACACTTTTACTTCCTGACTTAGAAAAGAAGAGAGACAGACGGATAGTCTGGCTGACAGAAAATTTTAAAGACTGCCTTTAGTGTAAAATAATGGTTGACTCTCAGGCTCATCCTATACCTGTGAAAGGCTCTCTGTTTTTGCTGGACATGTAGAGATTGAGGGACAGCTGAGGCAAAGCTGGAGCTTTCTCTGCAGTTCATTCTTAGCTTGGCCCTAGAGCTGGCAGTCATCCACATACTGGTAGAAGTGAATGGCCTGACTCCTTAGAAATACACTTACTAGGGCAAAGCATTTCATGAATACCTTGAAAGCAGTGGAGAGCCCAAAGGGCAAGGACATACAATGTAAGTACCTTTCTCTGAGCCTAAGGAATCTTCTGTACTCTTTGAATACAAAAATGGCACTGTTAAGGTCCAGAAAACTAAAAATGAACCTTGTATTAATAAGGGAAGGAGGGACTTCAGGTAAACATTTTAAACTCTGGCACCCTTAAGAAGAGGTCTTCCCCATCAGACGGTCCCCTATTTTTTTGGTGGCTGAGTGAAAGAGGTGGAAGGCTAAGTGAAGACCCGTTGTGGGTTTTGCCACATTACTAAAAGCTCTTCTACAATCTACAATTTAATGAATATGATGAAGCAGAAAGACCATGCCTGGAAAACCTGGAATCAGAACCTACTTCATGACCTGTTACACCAAAGTTACCAATAGCACTAAATAAATATATAAATATATATATATATATATATATATATATATATATGTGTGTGTGTGTGTGTGTGTGTGTGTAAAAGACAAAAACAAGTTGCGCCCTCTAGCAAACTTAAAGGTTATGGAAACAGAAAAGAATACACCTATCTGGCTACCAATAAAATACCCTCTGATCAAAGCACAGGTTCCTCCTAATCTCAACAATAATAGTTTCTTACCTCCTTTACCACAACACATAGCCCATTCTGTGATAATTCCTCACAGCTAATCAAAGCTCTGTTAAAAATTCTAAACTCATCTCAAAACAGCAGTAAGCTTCACCCCACTTTCCTTAAAAATGCAGCTGAAAAAATTAAGCCCTTTGCACACACTTTGGCTTTTCCTCTCACATCTAGAATAGTGTCATCAACCTTCAAATATTCTATCATTATCTCACTCTGAAAGGTACCTCACCAGGAGAATTCAAAGACTAACTTCCAATGTGCCCTATTGCATACATCTTAAAAAAAAAAACTGTTGTACAAGCAATTGTTTATTCATTTGCCTTTGTTACCATTAAAGTCCAACTGAGTAATACCCATTTTCAGCAGAGACCTGGGGAGAAAAGCTCCATTTGTTTACATTGCACTATACTTGGTTCCAGTTAAACAGAGTAGTTACATTTCTATTTACATTTACACAAATACAGTAGTTACATTTATACATTCTAAGATTTTACAGAGAAAGATGTTACTACAGAGAGAGAGCACACACGCAATGTGGTGGACTCTACAGGCACCAGTTATTGAGATTGTTGAGAGCATTCTCTTTAAGGTAAGTATTTGGAGAGCATTGTACAGTGAGCACAAACTTTTAACCTAGTGATGAGCATGTGCAGGACCAGGATTGGTTAAGATGTTATTTGAGTAGTGTTTTAAACCTACTGAGTTTGTCGGAGAGTTTTATTTGAGTGGAGATACTATTCTAGAGTTTAGAAACATTGGGAGTAGTGTGTGTCCCCTGGAACTTCATTTGACTTATTTGTGAGTAGCAAGAATTTGTTACTGGAACGGAGGTCCCTTGCTGGACAGTAGGCCAGCAATAAGTTTTATAATGCAAAGCATTTTTCTGGATGATGAATGAGTTTGTGTGCTGTAGCTAGTTATAAATATGTTGAGTAGTTGTGCAGTTCACACTAGTTTAGTTGCTTTACGCTATGACAATGGTGAGTCCTACTAATTAGGGAGACTGGTGGCAAATTTAGACATTTTACTGTGGCAGAAGGCAAGTTTCTTTCATTGAGTATTAAGTTTGTTAGGGCTGGAGTGGCATATAACGAGTTGGCAGTAAGAAGGTAGTGGTAGTTATATGAGCAGGCAAAGAAATATGGCCTACTTTGTGTCATGGCTTTTGTAATCCTTCAGCACTACAAAAGCCTTACTGACTGCTAAAGATGCAATTTACATTAACATCAACAAAAGGCTCACTACTGATGTTTTTTTTTTGTAGACATGAGGTAAGTCAGAAAAAAAAAACAGCAGTAGCAAAAGTTTGTGTGGTTTTATTCTGTGCAATACAGTTCTGTTGCCTGTTTGAAACCAGTGACTTTCTTTTTCCCTTTTGTTTTGGTTTCTACTTGGATCAGACATTGCCTGCTTTGAACTGCTTCTGGTGTTGATTGTTTGCTGATACCGCCAATTTTGGCGAAAGCAAAATCAAACAGCTTCAGGACTACATCAAAGACAGAAACTTTTAAGTTAATGCCAATTACTCTGTCACAAAATGGAATACTCAGTAATGGAGCTCCCCAAGGCGGTGCCTTAGGTCCCCATTCATTCTCACCCTTTCTTAATTAATGACCTTACGTCTGACTTTCTCTTGATGCTATTACATAAGCAGATGATTTACTGCTGATCAAAATGTAGTAAATCACATTCAGATCCTTTCTTAATATTCAAAACTCATAATGGCAAAGTAAAAAAAAGTTATGTACTCACCATAATGTTTCATCTGAGTTGCTGCTTTTCATTTGTCTTCAACCTGTGGGATTATGGATCCAGTAAGGATCCGACTGGCTGCATTTTCCATCATCAGATCCAAGCTCCTCCCCTACCCACAATCCCCCTGTCTCCCTCCTCCCCTCAGATCGAGTTTGCTGCCGACAGTAGCACCCTGACCTAACCACGTGCTTAACATTCTGGCAGTAGTACCCCGAAAGGACTATAAGGAAGACAGAAGCTTACTAGAGTAGGGCTATGCCTCTTTCATCTGGTCTGTCACACAGCCACATAAGACAGGGGGAAGGAGGGAAGGTTGAAGACAAATGAAAAGCAAAAACTCAGATGGAATGTTATGGCGAGTATATAAGGATGCCATATCTCTGGACAGGAGAGCCAACTTATAATGCGAAAAAACATATGTGATGATGCCCAAGTAGCTGCAGAGCAAATGTCATCCAAGGAAACCCTAGACCAAAGACCACTGAAGTAGGCACAGACCTGGCAGAATGCTCCCTGACATGACCTGATGAAGATAATCCTTTGGTTTTATAGGCTAAGGCTATGTACTGAGAGATCCAATGAGCAATAGTTACCTTAGAAACAGGTTTACCTAAGAAAGGCTTAGAAAAGGGAAAACAAACAGCTGATCAGACTTACGAAAGGACTTTGTTCTATGCAAACAGAAGCGTAGTTGTCTATAAACATCAAGCAAATGTAACTTATACTCTTCCTTATTCTTGAAGTTCGGAAGGAAAACAGGGAGATTGATGACCTGGTTGATGTTAGATTCTGAAGACACTTTCTGAAGAAAGGACAGGTTCATCCGTAAAGAAACCCTGTAGTTATGAAACACCATATAAGGGGGCTTGACAGATAAAGCCTAAATCTCCGACACTCTTTTAGCCAAGGTAATAGCAAAAAGAAAGTCGGTCTTCCAAGACAGGAATTGTAAATCCACTGTAGCTGCTGGTTCAAAAGGGGAAGACACTAAGGATTGCAAGAGTAAAATGGAGGCCTAAGTAAAAATGTACCTTTCAAAAAGGCTTTAGAAAGCTTAGAGGAAGCCGGGGAAGCCGAATTGTCTCCTATATGACAATTGGAGATAACTGTCAGCTGGACCTTAACTGTAGGAAAACTGGCACCCTGCTGAAAAATATCTGACAAACTCCAAAATGACAGGGACTAGAGCAGAGAAAGCATCCAAATCATGCTGAGATGCCCATATCGAGAAACGTTTCCACTTACTGGAATGAACCCTCCTGGTGAAAGATTTGTGAGCTGATACTAAAATCTTCTTAATGGGAGAAGACAGCCCGGGAGTCCTAGCTATCACTGGAACTGGAGCAGCCAAGCTGTAAGCTTCAGACTGAGTACATCTGGCTGTGGGACCCCTGAGGGGTGTGAGATCAGATTTGGAACTGGATCTCATGTCCATGGAGGACACACTTCATGAGATCACAGAGAGGGGGGAACCAAACTTTGCAAGGCCAGAATGGGGCAATGAGGATCATGAAGCTCTCCCAGCCGTCGAGCTTTCTGTATGAATTTCAGAATCAGAGGGAGTGGGAGATAAGCATACAGAAGAGCAGAGGGCCAGGCATAAACTAGAGCGTCTCTGGGGTACTCCCCCGGAGGGAGGATTCAGAGAGAAAAACTTGCTGCGCTTCTTGTTGGAAGGGAGAGGCGAAGAGATCGCAGCAATGCCAACACCACTTTAGAAAGATCTGCTCCACTACTGAAGGCTTCAGAGACCAGTCATAAAGCATCAGAATAGATCTGCTGAGCCTGTCCCGCCAGAATGATGGACCTCCCAGGAATGTGCATTGCCACCAGAAAACAGCCGATGGAGATCACCCATTCCCATAATCTCATAGCTTCATGAAAAAGAGGATAGGACCTAGTTCCCTCCAGTTTGTTGATGTACCAGACTACAGACATGTTGTCTGTCTGGATGGCAATCGGCCCTTGGGGAAGGTGGGCATAAAGAGCTTGCAACACCCAGATCACTCCCATCATCCAGGAGGTTGATTTGCAGGTGGGTCTCCAGGGCAGACCACTTGCCTTGGACTGCCCTTCTCATGCAATGTTCCCCCACCCAAGCAGGGAGGCATCCATGGTTACCATGATCATAGCAGCAGGGAGGATAAACGGGCGACCCAGAAGAAGGTTCAGGGGATTGAAGCCACCAGAGAAGCGAATCCCTGCAGGCCTGAGACAAACAAACTGGATGAAATAATGGCAGGTAGGGACCACTGGACCGCTAGAGTCCATTGGGGACCCATCATATGCAGATGAGCCCTGGGGATCAGGGGGATCATGGCTGCCATGGACCCGAATGCCTGAAGAACTGACTCCGCAAGAGGATACTGGATCTGAATAACGTACAACACGTGATGTCTGAGGGACTGAAGTCTGTCCGGAGTTAGAAAAACCTTGCTCAGAATGCAGTCTAACCGAGCCTCAGTGAAATCTAGAACTTGAACTGGGCCTAATAGGGGACTTGTTGAGATATATAGTTATGCCCAGCTGGTGGGCGGTCTGGAGATGGAGATCCCTGGCTTGACAGAGTCGATGCTGGAAGGAGTGGAAAAGAGCCAATCTTCCAGGTAGTGAAAGACCTGGAACACATCCAGCATCAGGTGAGCAGCCATCACTTTGGTGAACACACTGGGGGTGGTGGCGAGACCAAAGAGTAGTGCTCTGAACTAGTAATGACTGGCCCCCAGCCAGAAGCAGAGGAACTTCTGAGAGCGCCTCTCCATTCTGATGTGGTAATACACGTCCTAAGGTCCACCAAACACATTCAGTCATTTTTTTTGCAGGAAAGGCAGACTGGATTGGAGAGTGACCATCCAGAATTTTGTCTTAGCAACTGAAAGGTTTACGGTTGAAAGATTCAGAATGGGTCTTAGGTCCCCCATCTTCTTTGGCACTAAAAAGAACCTGGAATATATGCCTGATCTGGACTGATCTGGGGGTATGGACTAGAGGACTTGTTTTTCAAGCAGCTTGGAGATTTCCACTGCTGCCTCCTCCCACAGCACAGGTGGAATGTCCGGGAGGTGTTTGGGTGGAACTGGCATTTGGATGAAGGGAAATGAGTATCCTCTGGATATGATTTGCAACACCCAACAATCGTCTGTGATCGAATCCCAGGCTGTTGGGTGCAGTGAGAGATGTCTCCAGACTGCCTCCAGAGACGTGCAATCGGGCAAATTTTCAGGGCTGCTGCATGGGCCTGTCCGGGAAGGAATCCTGAGACCCCTAATTCTTTGGACCCCCTCTGCTGCAAGGATGGCGTCTGTCATATCCCCCTCTGCTCCTGGGGAAGTAGGAGTCCTGAGCATCTCGGGAATAGCCCTGAGACTTCCGGAACCACATCTTCTTCGCCTTACGCCGATTCCGGGAAAAGGATTGTTGTGGCGTTGAGAAGCAGATCCCGATGGCAGACAAGGTCTTCTCGTCTTTTTCGCTCTGCACTAACGTGTCTCGTACGGTCTTTCCAAAAAGGGTGAAACCATCATAAGGGGCACTTGTAAAAGACACTTTGAAGGGCTCTGAGAATACACAAAGCAGGAACCAGGCGTAACGCCTAATGACACTGCCTGTGCCGACCGCCCTAGAGGCACCTTCAGTAGCGTGTGACAGGAGGCTCATAGAGGTGCTGAAAATGAAAATGAGCATGGCCATACAGGAGGACAATACCTTTTCTTTCGCCGACATGGACCCTGGGGCAGACTCAGCAACCTCTTTGACCAAGTCCCACTGAAGTCTGATCACATGTGCCATACAGTTCAGTGCACATACGGCAAACGTGGCCGAAGTGTAAACCTGCTTCCAGAAACGGTCTATGGCCCAAAACTCTTGGTCCGGTGGATGGACCGTAGAGTTCTCTTGAACGAGCTCTTTCTTGGTGGCCGCTGCAACCACCATGGCATCGACAGGGGACTCCTTATATCAATGCAGCTTGTCGGAAGGCGCACTTAGAATTTTGTCAGGACACTTGGGGATGGGCTCCACCATGTTGGGTTCCTTCAATGCCCGAGATGTAATCAAATCCACAAGTGGATCCACAAGAGGGGAGATCCAGGAGGTAAAGGGCCCTGCGCCAAATGCCACCAGGAACACAGACTCATCCACGTTGGGTTTTGGACAGACCACCCTCCTCCACGCTGGCATAGGACTTTCATGATGTCTCCAAAGGAAACAACATCCAGGGGTGACAGAGGGTAACCCTCCCCCTTCTTCTAAGTCTGTATCTTCTGTGAGGGACTCCAGTGGGGAGTCTAAGTGCCTCCTTTTACATGTATGTTTGCGAGGCAGCTCCTTGGGGGGGGGGGGGTCCCTGGGGAGGACTCGGAAACTTCTGGCCATTCCCGTGGGGGAACACCCTGGGGCAGAGAGGCGACAGGCTCTCCCTGAGGGGGCAGGATGGCAGAATCCGGCCCGGAAATAGAGGGAGCCAGGATGGACTCCGAGGATGATAGCGTCCAGGGTCTTGAGGGAGCCGAAAGAACCCTCTCCACCACATGAAAGCAGAGGAAGAACGACTCTCAGAAGCTGGGACCCAAGGCAGGATCCGTAACACTCTGAGTTAACGGGGGAGTCGGATCTGAGCCTCTAGGTGCTGAAACTCTGAGTGGAAGGGCCGACTCCGAAAACCTTGAAGGGAATGTCACCCCCTCGGATCTGGCGTTGAGGCTAATGCTCTGAACTAGTCATAGCTGAATTACTCGGAGCAATGGTTGGCATCAAGGTACCTGGTACTATCGGCGCCAACCCCTTGATGCCGAGAGGCCTCGAACACAAGTACTCTGAAACTGGAGGTCAGATCGGAGAAGGAGCAATGGGAAGAAAGGCAGACTGCATGCTCCCGGCCCCAGAGGGGGAAAGAGCAGGCAAGACTCTCATCTGGATCTGGGTCTGGATGAATTTCTGCATCATCCTGTCCACCTCAGCTTCAAAAAGACTGTGGATGGACCAGACGGAGGAAGGCACGGATACAAGACTGGAAAGGTGCCGGGGAAAGACCGCTAGAGGGGATCGGCCAAGAGAGACCTCTGGCTCCGGGGAAAAGTGGGGTGATTGGAGCCGAGGTGAGCCCAGGGTGGACTGCTTCCGGGGCCTATCCTGCTCTTTGTCTCTGTGTTTCTCCCTGTTCTCATCCCTCTTGGTGGGAGGTTGAGTACCAGAGGTCTGGCCAGAGGAAGAAGCTGAAGTAGAAGCAGAGGTCTTGCAGGTGGAGGAAGGAGGCCCTTCAAGATCAGCTTGTTCCTCCTGTCGATCAATGCGCAAGGGTTGAAGCCTGCACAGATCGAACAGAAGGTGTATAGGTGAGGGACTCCCAGACAAACAAAACACAGTGTGGCCATCAGAGGGGGAGAGCTTATGGCCACACTCTGTGCATTTCTGAAATCCTGGCTTGGGGGTCTCTGCCATGGTAATGGACCACATTAGCGCACACACACACACACACACACACACACACACACACACACACACACACACACACACACACACACACACACACTCTCTTGAGCGATAGGGATAAGAAAGGAAGAAAGAAAGGGAGGTTTTTTTTTTTTTTTTAAATTACCGGACCGATGCCTCAGCACAAGAGGGTAAGGGATAGAATCAGACATTGAGAGAGTTGGAAGAGAAGGATAAAATTAGAAAAAAAATGTTAAACTCACTCACCAGGAACCTGGAGCAACAGACCATGATGCTGACTGGACGCGCGACAAATGAGATTTGAGGGGAGGAGGGAGACAGGGGGATTATGGGTAGGGGAGGAGCTTGGATCCGATGCTGGAAAATGCAGCTGGTCGGATCCATATTCCCACAGGTTGAAGATCAAATGAAAACAACAACTTCAGATCTAAAAAGTTATATCACAGCTAAAATTATGTTACAAGATTTCTACAGACTTTCTCTGAATGACTGCACAACTTAGCAAAGCATGTACTTCTTGTAAAATTAGAATATGGCCTCTCATTTTTAGTTTTCCACTTTTCACTCAACTGGTACTCAAATACAGGTAACTGTAAATAGGCACATTTATTTTATTAGCCGGTGTACGGACCATTTTCTAAAGATGTTGAAAATGGTTTCTAGTACCAAGCAGGGCTACCCTTCTCTTAGGAAAACTACTATTCAAAATAATAAAGCTACGCTACTACCTACTTCTGAGAGTTAAGCCTCCTCTTAAAGAGCATGCCCACACCCTCAAACAGTTAAGATGAGGACTTCATGGAAGCCAGACCTTGTTTCAAAACAATTATGAGAGAAAGCCTTTTCCAGAATACGGCCTGTCATAATGGAGAACCTCCCAAATGGAGTATGGCAGCAGCAGACCTTGGAATCTTAAAAGACAGAACACCTACACTAAGAAATCATGTGAACATGCTTTCGTGACAATGGTGAGCAGGCAAACCTCACCTCATGAAACCAAAATATTACTATATTTTATTTTGACATCTAAATACAAATTTAATTTTGAACACTTACTGTATAAATTACATATTTACTTCATTTTGTACTATTACTGTCTTCAGCATATCCTACCCGCTCATAGTACACCTTGTGATACAATACTGTTTAACCTTCCATGACCAATGCATCCTGCCTATATACAATTTGTTTATGGTTTTATTCTTGCTTTTGACTGTCTACACCTGCTCTCTGAGTTCAGGTCACAGCTTCAAAAGGGGCAACAGATGACCTACCTGGTAAACAAACATCTAATAAATAAATTTCCAAAAATATTGTATGGAAAGATCATGCTAGGAAAGTGGTGGGACTAGAGGTGAATGTGTCTGGAGTCTATCAAGCCTGCAACATGGCACTCGTATGCTGTTCATCAATACGAGTTTCCCATGTAATCACTCATGAGAAAAAAAAAAGTTATCAACTAGTAACACAAAATATTTCCCTGAAGCGGTTCTTACCATTTGAAAAGTTATTCAGATAGGAGCTCAGAGTCTGAAACTGGACCTAGTGACCATAGACTTTCTCTCTGTAACACAGTACATAACTGTAGCAAAAAAAAAAATAAAATGACAATAGCATAGGTTGCATTCAACTGTCAGGGAGAGTCAGACTGTGCTACGAATTCTGTACAGTTTTTGGAGTTAGCTCGGCCAGGTAGGCATCCACTTGCAGTTTATTCCCATATACTATTAATAACACCACAACAATGATCCACAGAAAACATGAAAGAATGAACATTTGAGTTATAAAAGCTAGAGTCCTAAGCCGGCATAGTGTAAGATGCCCTTCAGAAACAATTTCAAACCAAAATTAGCTGAAAATATTGAGTACTGCAGCATACAAAAAGAAATGCCAGAAAAGTGAATATTGTCAGCCCTGGCTGAATAATTCTGAGAGGTACTGCAAGATCTCAGGGATATTGCAACAGACTGGGTTAAACTTATTTCTTCCACACCAATGTAAAATACTCCACCTAAATAAGTAACTTTCTGCTTTCTTTTCCTGTAAGATGCAAAACACATCAAGGGATAACATGGCTGTGAGGAACTAATCCAAATTTCCTAAGCCATTAAACTGAGTTCACTGAGGCTGGAGTGGACAAAAATACCTACCTACTGAGACATCAGTTAGAAATGCATAGTAAGGCTTATTGGTTCTTCTCTGGTCATTTGTATCAGTTAAGTGAAGCACACCTTGCCAGCTAAGCTAACGGGGTTATCAAATGTAGCTTTGTTTTTTCTTCTGTTACCTGTAGTATAGCATGAAGAGGTACTGCAGGAAAGGCATGTAACAGGTTCTGATTTCCCTTGACTGGAGAAAGCACTGGTGACCTGCAATACTAAAATGGAGACCCCTGTGTAAAACTTCTTTACATGATAGTTGATCTGTGAGGTAAACAGATAAATATTCTAGTTGCCCATATTCTTCTGATCTTCAGAATGGTAGCCCTATCCAGCTTCCATCAATGAAACCATCTATTCACACCTAAATAATATAGTAACAGTAGACCTCTCTTCACCATTATTTTTTCGAGCAAACCAAAATTGAACTTGCACCTCATGCTAAACACCTAGGTGTTATCACAGAAGATGACATGAAATTTGATCACCACATAAAGATAACTGTCAGCAAAATGCACAAAAACCTGGCACCTTATATAAATCTAAACCTTTCCCGACTGATCAGACTAAGCAAACCATTATCTCTATGCCATTCTACCACTACCCTCCCTCCTATATGTTGCTCCTATAGTTTTCAACTTGTAAGCTACCCAAATAACCAAACTAAAAAAAAATGTTATAGCAATATAACTATTTTGCAAATGATAATGACTTACAGATCCCTTCACTGCATGGTACTAAAACAGATGCATTGGTTAGAACTGCTTCACTATCTAATATTCATCTAATTTTCCAACCTGAAAAATGCCAAACACTAAAACATATTATACAACCTTACTCTCCATCTAGAACTCATCACTCTACTGACAAATTGTTACTGCACTCAATTAAAACTAATACTGCAGGTGATAATGTATTTATCTTACGTCTCTAGTGTTTAGAATTCAATTCCCCTCACACTCAAACTAACAACTCAAAATCCTTCAAGATACTACTGAAACGACACAAAGATCTTATGGTTTTACTCATGCACCACATCTGGTTAATATCCTTAAACTATCCTTACCCACTCTATCCCATCCTACGTCTACTTGGCCACATATGCTGTTCAATATTCTCAACTTTCGCTGTTCCAAAATTTCACTTTAACAATGCCCTACTATTATAAAACACTATTGGTCTAAACTTTGTCTAAACACTCATTCTGATCTGCATAGGAATGATTTTTCATATCACTGCATTGCCTGTATCACGATTATACTATATTTGTATGTTGACTATTTGGGTCCCCTACAGATGTTTGAAATTCCAAAAAGCCGAAGCCCATATGGCCAAGACCATATGTTCGACTTTTGAAATTTTGAACGTCCTGAATGGACAGCTCCTCATTGCGCAGAATGGGAGAATTTCCATTTACCACACTGTAGTGCGGTCTCGGAGTTGGTATATTAAAGTTAAGGGGGGTGTGGGGGGTGCATGGGGGCATAGCCCCCCTGCTAGCATCTTTAAAATAATGTAGTGTTTTGTTTTTATTTTTTTTTTGCATGTTCGAAATTTCAGGAGCCGAACATATGGTCTCTGCCATATGGGTTTCGGCTTTCTGAAATTTCGATCATGTATAGTAGACCCAACTATTCATATATATTTTGCCAAATATTTTTGTTTACTCATTATTGTATGCTCAAATGATTTACCAGCACTATGTATGTTACTTACTTTCTGTCCATAACAATAAGCCCCATCCTGCACTTTCTTTCTGTATATTGTGGAGCTCTTCTTCATGGGCGACTTTCATGCACAACAAAAGCAACTACAATAAAAAAAAAATTTATGAAACAAAGTGAATTTTCTGCTAAGGTGTTGCTAGAGGGTACTTCAGGCTGGGAATTCGGACTACTTGAATGTGCAGGATGAGACTCATTATAATGTCCAACAGGCAAAGCAAATGGAAATATGTGCTTCCCTCCTTGCAGATGTATCACATCACTGTTGTACTGACTCCTAACTCTTATGTAGTGGATTCTGAGCTGACAGCTGACTGAAGACCAGTATGGCTTTATGTACTGCCATCATTTCTTTCAAAGTCATTTGTGTTTTCTTTGCTCCTTACACTACCTGGCTGGTACCTTTTAAAATTGAGAAAGTGAGCTACCCACCCTTGGTCTGATGCATATGCAGTCAGACACTAATTTATTTCTGGGAGTAAAATTAAACCAAATCATAGGCTGATGACCACCTCCATGTATCCCCTATCTGAATTCTCTTCTTACGGCTAGAATCAAAGGAAAAACATATTTTAAAGGCTGCTTCTGTTAGTGCTACATATATTTTTGCTACCAGTAGACCTTCCTTGTGTGCACTTGCATAAGGACCATTAAAGTGGGCAAAAACATGAGGCTCAGGCCTTTCAAAAAGTCTTTGCTTGTGAATGAGATCTCCGGGAAAAAAGTATTTGTTTTGGTTGCTCTCATCTTTGGCCAACCAGACCCTAAAAATCCTTGTGAATAGGATGACACCCAGGAATTTCTTCTCCTGGGTTTCAAGTTAAGACTTCTGAATATTTAAGAGAGATACCTCCACACTCAGGAAGCAGTCAATCAAAAAGCCCAGGTCTGTCTGTCATCTACAAAAAGAGCTTAAATTAGGCAGTTATTCAGACAAGGCATTAATGTAAAACTGCAGTATAAGGTGGGCAAATACTGAAGCCATGCATTCAGACAAGGGTGTACACTGAAAGTGCTACTTTCTCACTGCTAACCTGAGGACCTGTCTCTATTTATTGCAAATAGTAATATGCAGCTAGGTATCTCTCATGTGGAAAGTAAACAGAAAGGCAAGTGGCAATATCCTTGCAGAGTAAACATTTTGAACTTTTCTACTGATACATACATGGACAAATTAAGAAGAGATCTCCAAGTGGCTGTCCTTTTTCAGTACCATAATCAGTCTCACGTTAAATCTTTTCTACTTCCGTAGATGAAACTGCTTATTTTGCCCAGGAAGCCAGCAACTGTCAGAGAATGGATAGACTGTCAAAACAGGTTTATACCCAGGAAAGAAGGCAAATTAATACATTCTGTAGTGTTATAAGTGGCTACTCTCTCTCTCCTGTCTGAGGTCAGAAAGAATAGCTATGAAAGTGTATCAAATAATCTGGAAGAACACTCCTAACAGCTGTACTACATGGATAATAATAGCCAGCTGTATTCCACAAATAATGTGTCATAGTCTTAGATAATGTTTAACAGATGTTTATTTCAAGATGAATGAGAACTACTGTTTGGAAAGGGCTGAAACTTAGGAAGATCTGTCTGGGCTGGAATGGGGCAATCAGAAAGACATCTGTCTTGGAAAGCACTACCATCCAAGTAATTTTCATTATGAATGCAAGTGAAGAAGGCAGAAAACACTATCAGGCCAAGGTCGCATCAGTGCATCCTGTATTTTAACAACTAAGTGGAATCAAGTGAAAAGCATTTATAATACTTGGTACTAGCTAGGGAAGCAAACAGATCACAAACAAAGCACTGTGATTTTGATGAGGAAAAAGTATTTATAATGCCCAGTATTCATTAGACAGACATGGAGGTCACAGGCTGGAAACCACCTTTGATGGGTATCTGGTCATGAATGCCTGTCTGCCAAGAAAGTGACTTCGCTGTGAAAGTAGACTACCCACAGAAAGCAAATCTTAACTCATTCACATCTGCCAAAATTCAGTTAATTCAGTCTGAAATTCTTTTGTGCTCACATGTCACAAAGCAAATGCCTGGAGCTCACAGCCATACAAAGTTAAAATGAAAACAAAACAAACATTTCATCTGAACAAGCAAAACAGCTTTTAGCTTTAGTTGTGCAATTTAAATATATTTCTCACACTTCAGCTCTTTAATCAGAGCAATGAATTCTGCAAGTTTAGCACCTCAAATAAAGTACAGTGAAGCAACACAGCTGTGTGTGGTCTAGCTCTGATGCTCTGTAGGCGCAGCAGGCTCAATACAGACCACAAGGTAGCACTATGGGAACAAAATGTCAGCATACTCATGTAGCATTGCCAATATTAAATAGTTCAAGTCCATCTCCCATACTCTCATGATTTCTCTGCAACAGGGAGAGGAATAAGTACAATCTTGTTTTCTGTCACATCAAACAAATGTTACACTGCCTGAATGAATGAATGAATGAATGAATGAATGGAATGACTATGGGAGAAAACATTTTGCAGAGCTAGTGGGGAAAAAAGCACCACTCACACTTCCAGGACACTTAATTATAAGCAAGACTCCTGGGTGGATCATATTCCTTAGGCCAACATACCTCTCAGTGCTCTCTCCCAAAACAGACATGTATTGTTTTAATTTATTTGTACTGCAAAATCTTTACTGCAAAACATGTTTAGCTAATAAACTTGAAAATCAGCTTCAGAAATGAGATTCAATTAAAACAACATATTAAAACATTATATAAATAACTCTGCTTCTTTATTAGATAAAGAATGTACAGTTGTGTAAAATCTTACCATAACACTAGCTGTCCTTCTCTTCACTGTTGTAGTATTCATAACAGAAAGGATCTCCTTCCAAGGATAGCCTAACGTCTGGCCAGTATACCAAAGCCTTTAGAACTTACAAGTGCCGTATGTCACACATAAGTGCCCTGCGCAAGAAGTAGTGCATAAAGGTGATGTACTGATGCATACACTCCAAGCTGAAAAAGCCCCAGGAGGAACAGTCAACACCTGTGGGAGGATTCCCAAAGCTGAGGAGAGGGGTGGAAGGATAGCTTAGAGTTTTAGTCCTAGGCATAGGTCTGCAGGCCCTGCAGAACTGCAGAGGCAAACCCTACCCTAGACTTAAAAAAAAAGAGGTAGGTGGTAATGCTTTGTAGCGGTATGGACAGAGGTCCAGGTGGCAGCTTCCAAGATGTCCCAGGTGGGGATTCCTCTGAGGAAGGCTGTGGAATTGGAGGCTGTCCTAGTGGAATGGGTATGGATAGACTTGGGGGGAGGGGAGTTCCCATGTAGTCTGTAGCAGAAATGGATACAGTGTGATATCCATTTGTAAATGGTTTGTTTGGAAATGGGCTTCCCCACTGGCAAAGCTGACCAGTAGTTGATCTGTTTTTCTGAATGGTTTAGTATGGTCCAGATAGTATCTGAGTTGTCTGTGCATGTCTAGCGAGTGTAGAATTATTTCCCCCTTGTTTTGAGGGCTGGGAAAGAAGGTGGATAGGTGTATGGCCTGGTTGAGGGTCACATCAGATACCACCTTGGGCATAAAGGAGGGGTTAGTCCTCAGGAAGACCCTGTCTGCATGAAAAATGAATGGCTCAACAGCCATGAGAGCCAGAAGTTCTGATACCCTTCTGGCTGAGGTGAGAGCTAGTAGGAAGGCAGTCTTCCAGGAGAGGTATTTCAATTCTGTAGAAGCAGCATGTTCGAAAGGAGAAAGAGAGGCCAATATTGAGCAATCTTGCTAGATAATCCAAGATAAGAGGGATGGAAGGATGGGAGGTACTGGCCCCTATGGACTGGTTCCAGCAGCAAAATATTTTCCATTAACCTGCGTATGATTTTCTGATGCTGGGCCTTCTGGCCTCTGTGATGATGTCTAGGACCTGTTTACTTAACATGGACTTCTTTGTTAGCTTTTAAGGTATAAGCCATGCTGAAAGACTGAGAGTCTTCAAGTCTGGGTGCAGTATCCTCCCCCTCATCTGGGTCAAGAGGTCTGAGATCAAGGGAAGCTACTTGGGGGGGCTGTAAGGTCCGGCTGCGCAGTAAGGAGTACTAATGTTGTCTGGGCCAATCTGGAGCAATGAGGATGGCCTTTGGTCTCTCCTCCCTTATTTTGATCAATACTTTGGAAATAAAGGGCAGAGGAGGGAGTGTGTACACAAAGAGGGAGTTCCAGAGGAAGTTCAAGGCATCCACCTTCCACGCTAGGAGGTAATACTCCCTGGTACAGAACTTTTGCAGATGGTGGCTGAGGTGCAAGGCAAAGAGATCCACTTCTTGAGTCCCCCCACTCCTGAGTGATTTGCAAAAAGATTTCTCTCTGGAGCTGCCACTTGTGGGGGTCCAGTAACTTTCTGCTTAGGTGGTCTGTCAGGGTGCTGTTGACCCCTGGTAGGTATTGGGCAATTAGGTGTAGACCCATGGAGGTTGCTGTAAGCCATTACTATGGTGTTGTCTGTTTTTATAAGGAGAACCCTTGGTCTGAGATGGGGATTGAAAGATGTCAGAGCCTTTTGAACTGCCATCATTTCTTTCTGACTGATGTGCAAGTGTAGTTGCTGGGCATCCCAAAGACCTTAGGTGCACCTGCCTGTTAGGTGAGTGCCCCAAAGCAATGTCTGAGGCATCGGTGGTGATGATTTGGCTGGAAGGGCGAAGGTTGAAGGGAAGATCCTTGTTCCTGGCACAGGCCTCTTCCCACCAGAGAAACTCGGCCCTTATACATGGGATCAGAGGAAGAGAGGTCTCTAAGGACTGAGTGCTTGCACCAACGGTCATTTAAATACCACTGAAGTTTTCTCATGTGAAGCCTGGCCAGAGGCATGAGAAGGATGCAAGATGCCGTGTATCCCAGGGTTTGCAGGAACTTCCTCGCAGTGAGGTGACTTCTGTAACCCAGCTAGGTAAAGTAGAAAGGCAGGAAGCTCTGCTTTTTTGGGGATAGGAAGGCTATTTGGGATGCTGTGTCTAGCGCAGCTACTAAGAAAATGATCTTCCTGGTGGGGTTTTGCTTTGATTTCTTCTCGTTGATGGTGAACCCTACGGAAGTTAGAAGTGATTCGACTAAGAGAAGGTCCTGGAGCAGCTTTTCTTTGCACTCCGTCTGAATGAGGCAGTCGTCCAGGTAAGGGTAAATCTGTATACTTCTCTGTCTGTAGAAAGCTATGGCCGGGGCCAAGCATTTCGTGAATACTCTGGGAGCAGTAGATAAGCCAAAGGGCAGCACAGAGAACTGAAAGTGTTGTGAGCTTGCTCTGAAGCACAGGAATTTCCTGCACAATTCCCTGATGGGGATGTGGAGGTAGGCATCTTTTAAGTCTAGGGTCACTAGCCAGGGATTTTTTGTTAGCATAGGCAGCAGGTGCTGCAAAGTTAGCATTTTGAATCTGGGGACCACCAGGGAGGTGTTCAGAATGGATAGATACAGGATGGGGTGCCAAGTGCCCTCTTTTCTGGGAACAAGGAATAGTCTGGAATAAAAGCCTTTGCCTGTTTGATCTGAGGGGACAGGTTCCACTGCCCCCTGGGATATGAGAGTTTGGACCTGTTTCAATGCCTCTGCCCACTGATTTGGAAGTAAGTCTGGGTACTCTCATGGGATTGGGGGTTCGCTGAAAGAGAATTTGTATCCCTGAAAAATGATCTTTAAGACTCATTGGTCCTTTGTTACAGAAAGCCAATTGTCTTTGAAGAGGGAGAGCCTTCCTCCTAGTTTTTGATGAGTGAAAGGAGGGTGGGGGGGGGAGTCATTGTGAGTGTTTGCCATAGAAGGTTGGGTTAGAACTCCCTGCCTTAGCGATGGAAGTGGTCCATTGTTTCCTTCTCTGCTGGCCCTGGGATAGGGGCCTGGATGATCTGTCCCTCTGGGGCTTACCTTGGCCCTGTCTGCTAGGTGCAGTGAAGGCCCAGTGCTTAGAGGGAAAGTTCCTGCTGAATCTGGGAGGTTGAACCTGAAAGAAATCTTTTACTGTTTGCATAGGTTTTGCTTTGTCTTCCATCTTTTTAAGCATCTCTTCTACTTTTTCCCCAAACAAGTGCTCCTTATCTAGGGGTGCATCAATACGTTTAGACTTGACATGATCAGGGAGAGGTTGTTCCTTCAGCCATGCATGTTTCCTAATAACAGATCCCGTCACTGCTGCCCTGTTCGAGGCTTCTAGGGCATCATATCCACATTGTAAAGAGGGTTTGGCCACTTGACAAGCAGAGTGCAGTAAATCTGGTAACTCTTTTGAATTGGCACAGTCAGGAAAGGTAGCAATGTTCTGTTTTAATAGTTCCAAAGTGTGTTGTTGATAGTTCAACATATCGAACTGACAATTGAGTGCTCTGATGGCTAAGGTTGCAGAGGTGTATACTCTTTTACCCCATCTGTCCAGAGCTCTGGAGTCTTTGACAGAAGGAAGAGGATTCTTGGCAGAACTAGTCTTGGCTCCTTTAGGTCCCTGTGTAATGACCTCTGGGTCTGCAGCAGGATTTCTGTACAGGTATTTCTGAGAATCTGGTACTCTGTAGAACCTGTCAGGTTTACTGGGTGCAGGAGGGAGGGAGTCAGGGGCTAAGCTGGATTAATGGAAAACATCATCCACCACTTCTAAAATGGGGGGATGACCAGGGGTCTGTGCTAGGGCAGGTCCAGAAACTCTCCAAGTCTTTTCTTAGACTGTGGGAAGTCCTGAGATTCCCATTGGAAACGTTCTCTGAGGGAGTGAAGGGTTTCAACAAAGGAAAGGTCCTCTGGAGGGGAGGCAGAAGGGATAGATTCCTCTGCATCTGAATCTTCATAAACAGTTAAGGGATGCTGTTCCTCTTCAAAAACTGAATAGTCTGATTCCTCAGAATCCTGTTCTGTCATAATTTCTGGAGAAGGGTGCCTTTTCCTTTTAGAAGTTATGGCCTGACTACCCCGAATAAGGGAGATGAGATCCTCCGCCATTTTAAGCATTTGTGCTTGGGGTGGTGGAGCAGTAGCAAGATGGTGACTAGAAGGAGATTTCCTAGGAGTGGCCTGGCTTCTAGGGCTGAGAGAATCCGTCGGTCTGAGAGAAATGGTAGTCGGATGCAAAGACGTTGGTTTTTCTTCTGGTTTGGTAGTGCGAAAGGCCTCCTCGGAAGCCAGTGCCTGCACTGTGGCTCCGGACCCAACCAAGGCAGAGACAGCCAAAGGCTCGGAAGACTAAGAAGATTTTTTCAGCATACCGGACTCCGGAAGGGTCTCGGTAGAGGCCTGGGTAGATATCGAACTGGGCATCAGGGGCTACAAAAGCACCTCACTGAATTCCGGAGAACTAACGACCTGCTTAACGTCATCAGAAGGCTTAGCCTCGTGCAGTCTGTCTCTTATCTTCATCTCTACGTTTTTTTGGAATTTCCACAGATTGTTGGCTGATGGACACCATATCGGAATACAAAGACGGAACATGAAAATAAATGTCTACAAAAAGAGCTCTACGGTGAATGGTTCTCGCATAAAAGAGGGCTCAGAACCGACAACAGGGGACATCGTGGTCTGGGCCTAAACAAGTGATGCAGTAAGAATGGAAATCTCGGTGTGGGATCTGCTTTCCACAGGTGAGACAATTAACTTTTTCAGACATCGGTTAGTGCAGGAAAAAAGGATCCCCAATGGGGTACTTAGCTTTAGATATTTTCAGCTGAAATTCAACTTCTGGTAGCGACTGGCGCTCATGTAAACTGCTTCTGTTATGGGCTCCACAGCAAGAAAGAATGATGTAATAACGTTGGCTGCCTTGCTTTATAGCACTGACGACCTGACATCAGACTATAGGCGGCTGCAGCTTGCTTGTTGAAAAAAAAACATTAACTCTGGTATTCGGGCCAGCCAAGGGCTACCACAGCAGGGATAACCCACAGGTGATGACTGCAACAGTGAAACATGAAGAACACCTCTCTAGAAACTCATGTAGAACAGCCCTGGCAAAGCCAGTTCTAGCCCTGGAAATAACATCCAACTTATGCTTAGTGAAGGTATGAACAAAAGATCAAGTAGCAGCCTCAAGGATGGAATTGGTATCCAGCCCCTTGAAAAAAACACCAGAGGAAGCAACAGCCATGGTAGAATGAGCCTTTACTGATGAGGAAAGACAGCTACCATTAAAGCAGTAACAAAAATAAATGGCTTTAGAAATCCAGGAAGAGATAGTCTGCCTAGAAAACAGTTAAACCCAAAGATCTGGGATGAAAGGAAATGAAAAGCTGCTCAGATTTATTAATAACTTTAGTTTCATACAAACATGATGCCATGAACCCCAAGGATCTTAAAGAGCCTCTTAAAGTGACTGTCTTCTTTGGCTGTAAGCTGAGTACACAGGGAAGAAATCTTGTCCTGCGGTAAAAATGATTTCAGTTGTAGTCTATTGTTATACCCTGAAAGAGAATTCTTGCTTGGGGTCAAAATTGGGACTTGCAGAAATTGATGGTGAGCCTTACCCAATGAAAGCAGTCCCTCATAGCTTGTAAAGTTATTTGGAGTTTCTGAATGTTTTTTTCCTTGGATGAGACAATCATCCAGAAAGGGGTAAATGTGCACTCCTAGTGTTCTACAATGTGTTACTTCTGGAGCTAAACACTTTGTAAAACTTTGGATGCAGTGTTTAAACCAAATAGTAAGGCACAGATTTGGGAGTGCACACTTGCTAATGCAAACTGAAGGCATCTCCTGTGTTCGCTCGGTATAGGTAGATGAAGATAGGCATCCTTCAGCTCTACTGTAACCATGAACATTCCTGAAAATCATAGACAGCAGTTTTTGAAAAGTAAGCATTTTGAATTTGGAATAGTCTAGGAAAGTACAGTTGTGTAAAATCTTACCATAATAGTAGATGTCCCTCTCTTCACTGTTGCAGTATTCTTTACTAAAGAGATTCTCGGCAAGGGTACCCCAATGTCTGGCCAGTATACCAAAGCCTTACATTTTATAGATGTTGTATGCCACAGGTATACTCCCCGCTGAAGGCATAGGGCATAAAGGTGATGTACCAAAGTACATGCCTTACTACTGAATAGCCCCAAGAGAATAGCAGTCCCAGGAAGTAGGAGGAACATGTGCATCCAGAAAGAGAAAATGAAAAGTGTAGAGCAGAAGGGGGAGGTGGGAAGGAGCTAATATCGTGACAGTAAAGAGAAGGAACTCTACTATTGTGATAAGATTTAACACAACTGTACCATGTCCTTCCGGTATCACTGTTGCAGTATTCTTTACTAAAGGGAGAGTACAAAAAGCTCAAGAGGAAACTTGGGAGGAGGAGGAGGAAGGCCCAGAAGAGCCCTCAACAATACTATGCAGGATAGCTCTGGCAACAACCAATTTGTAATGTTTAGTAAAGGTATGGACAAAAGGTCCAAGTAACAGCCTCAAGGACAGCATTTGTATCTGACCCTCTGAAAAAATCTCCAGAAAAAGCCACAGCCCTGGTAGAATGAGCCTTTACAGAAGCAGAAAGGTTTTTCCCATGAAAGGAGTAACAAAAATAAATGGCCTTAGAGATCCATGAAGAAATGGTGTGCTTATAAACGGCCAAACTTAAGAGATCTGGGATGAAAAGAAACAAAGTTCCTCAGATCTGTGCCTTATTCTTATACAAATAATATCTGAGCTGCCTATTTGAATCCAAGGTGTAAAAAACCTCACTAACAGATTGCAGAGAGGAAAAAAGGAGGGAAAATTAATAGACTGATTAAGAGACAATTCATTAACCACCTTTTGATTAAAAGAAGGATTATTACGAAGAGACACCCTTCCTGTCCCTATGAAAAACTAAAAAAAGAATGAACAGCCATAAAAACCTGGAGTTCAGACACTCTTAACTGAAGTAAGGGCCAAACAAAGAAGAGTCTTCCATGTACAATGCTGCAAGGAAGCTGAAGCTGTAGGCTCAAAAGGAGCCTGGGTCAATTTATCAAGAACAAAATTAAGGTCTTAGGAAGGCAGAATAATCATTCTGGAAGGTCTGATATGAAGGGTGCCTTTAAAAAATTGCATGAACTTAAACCTAGAGGCCAGAAGTTAATGGCAGACAAGTAGAAAAAGCTGAAAGGTAAACTTTAACTGAAGAATATACAAGCCCAGCATGGAACAATTCACACAAATAAAGAGAACCAGAGGGATTGACACAGAAAGTTAATCCAGGTTATAAGCAAGGTAACGAACAGAAAATCTCTTCCATTTGGACATACAGGATTTCCTGGTAGTGGGTTTCCTGGTCTCCTGCAGAACACTAAGCACATCCTCAGGGAAAAAAGGTGTCTAAAAAGGGATCAAAATCCTATCACCCACAATGTTAGCTGAAGAGTGGACAAGTGAGGATGGATGAGAGACCCCTTATCCTGTGTGAGTAGGTCCACCCTGTGAGGTATCGTGTGGTGATTGCACTCGGCTAGGTGCAGAAGAAGGGGAAAATGATGCTGCCTGGGTCAAAAGAGAGTCACCAAATTTTGGGGATTCTTTCTCGATCTTGAGCAGGACCCTAAGAATGACAGGAAGGGAAGGAAAGGTGTAGAGAAACATCCCCTTCCAAGAAAAAGATAGGGCATCCACCTTCCAGCCCACAGGACTTGGGACTCTGGTGCAAAATACAGAGGAAGTTGTCTGTTTAAAGGGTAGGCAAAATGATTTACCCGAGGAGTACACCCCACTGACAGGCAGTGTCAAGAAACACATCTCTGTGAAGCATCCATTCGTAAGCCTTTGTCATGGACCTGCTCATAGTGTCTGCCACAACGTTCTGCTTTGAAGGAATATATACAGCTTGAAGAGTCACATGAAACTGGACAGTGAGATCCAAAGCTTGAAGGGCTAGTCTGCAAAGAAGTTAGGATTGTGTTCCTCCTTGCTTGTTGATGTACCACATCACTGTGGTATTGTCAGTAAAGATTTTGAGAGACCCTGGTAGAAAAAAAGAATGAAAGGCCTAAAGGGTGAAAAACAGAGCCATCACCTCCTTGAAGAGCTGGTCTGACCTCTGATGAAGGGACCGAAAGAGGCTCTCCATCCTGTGTCTAAGGCATCTGAGAAATGTTCCTGAGAGGGGAATGGGGGCTGAAAAGGAAGTCCCAGGTTGAGAGAAAACTGATGAATCCACCACTGAAGACCGAGTTTGAGGCAAGGAAGAAGAGGGACTAGAAAATCTAGAGGATGACAGTGTTGGAGCCAAACTTTTAGGAAACAATGTAGCTTTCTCATATAGAGCCTGGCTAGAAGTAGCACATGAATGGTGGAAGCCATGAACACTAGGGCCCTTAGAAATTCACTGGCTGTAACTGAAACCCCAAGGAAGAAGGGCTAGGAAACAAGCAATTAGAAAAAGAACCTTGGGAAGAGGCAGGGAAGCCAGCAGAGGAATGGTTTGGATCCTGAAAAGGAACCACATTTGATTTCTGAAGTTTATTGTAAACCCCAGGCTTTGCAAGAGACAAACAGTTTATTGGAGCTGCTAAAGCAAGGTCCCTGGGAAGTCCGCACGAATGAGGAGGCTGTCCAGATAAGAAAGGGTTTGTATCCCCCTTAGTCCGCAAAAGGCAATTACAGGAGCTAGGCATTTGGTGAAAACTCTTGGAGCAGTAGAAATGCCAAAGAGCAAAGAAGAGAACTAAAAATGCAAGGAAGAAACAGAGAAAGGCAAAACCTTCCTGAGAAGGGGATGAAAGATTAGCATCCTCAAGATCCAGTGAGACCAGAAATCCTAGGGAAGAAGAGAAAACAAGGTCTGAAGGGATAAGATCCCAAAGGAAGGGATCTTCGGAAGGGTATTGAGCTAAGAGAGTTCCAGAATGGGTCAGCGGGTGCCTTCCTTCCTGAGGACCAAAAATGTTCTGGAATAAACCTCCTTCCCCTCTTTGGAAGGGGGCACAGCTTGAAAGGTGCCTTGAAAGAGAAGGCTCTGAAGTAGTTTTGGGAAGAAAGGATGCAGTTCCTTAGGGGGTTGAGGGATACCTTGAAAAGGAGGAAGGGATTTTCATACCATGAAGTATCACTGATGGATGATGGACAGAACCCAAGAGTCTTCAGTGATCCCTAACCAATCGGGAAGGGACAGGTAAAGACTTTAGAGATAAAGGAACCTGACTTAAGAAAGGGAGAAGCAAACAGTCAGACAGAACTGGGATTGTCTTGAAAAGGAGGTTTCCGAGAAGTGGGAGTCTGAGTAGACTTAGCAGGAGGAACCTGCCTAGAACCCTTCATACCTTTGGGAGGAGGTCGAGGTTGTCTGTGAACAAAAGCAGATTTAGAGGGATAATTCCCCTGGAACTTAGGAATAGGAGAAACAAAAAAGTACAGTTTTGTACCTACCATAAATGTAGATGTCCGATAGACATGCAACTGCAGTCATAACATGTGGGTTGTCCTGCCTCAGGCAGCCCTCGGTCGGCCGGATTCCGAAGTCTGGGTCCGACGTCGGCTGATGTCGCATTTCTCTCCGACGTCAGAGTGGCTGGAGTATATAAGCATCAGCCGATGCCATTTTCTTCAGTGTTTCTTGCCCCAGATGCCAGGTGCCCTCCAAGGAAGGCTGTAATCAAATTGGAAGACAAAAACAGGATTCCAAACAAATAAATGAGCAATAAAACAAATACACCATAACAGATATCCCCAGCTAAGAGAAACAGGGATAGGAGTGGACCCTAGGCATAGAGGGGTATGGAGGGTGGGAAAATCCGACTGCAGTTGCATGTCTATCGGACATCTACATTTATGGTAGGTACAAAACTGTACTATGTCCTTCAAGAATGCAACTGCAGTCATAACATGTGGGTAGAATACCATAGCTTAGCTGGGGGAGGAATGCTCTAGGAAAAAGATGGTGTGGCAATCAAACCCTGCAGGACTGCCGAAGCAAAGCCTGCTCTGGATCTGGAGTATAGAGGGAGATTGTAGTGTTTGGAGAATGTATGCACGGAGCTCCATGTAGCAGCTTCTAGAATGTCCTTAGTAGGCACCCCTCTTAAGAATGCTGTAGAGGTGGCTGTAGCTCTGGTGGAATGTCGTCTGACATTGGCTGGAACATTCTTTCCATGAAAGGAATAACAGAATCTGATGCAATGTCCAATCCATTTTGAAATAGTCTGTTTTGAAATTGCTTTTCCTTGGACTGCAGGGGCGTAAGCTACAAAAAGTTGATCAGACTGCCTACTGGCCTTGGTTCTGTCCAGGTAGTAACGAAGTTGTCTGTGAATGTCCAAGGTATGCAACAGTCTTTCCCTCTTGTTCTCAGGATTGGGGAAGAAAGCAGGCAGATGAATGGCTTGATTTAAAGAGACCCTAGATACCACCTTTGGCATAAAAGTAGGGTTGGTCCTTAATGAAACCCTGTCTCTGTGAAAAATAATAAAGGGTGGTATTGCCATTAGGGCCTGTAACTCCGAAACCCTTCTTGCTGATGTAATTGCCAACAGGAAAGCTGTCTTCCATGAGAGAAATTGCAAGTCAACTGAAGCTGCTGGCTCAAATGGAGGTAGAGTCAGTTTTTCTAGGACAAAATTGAGGTCCCAGGCTGGCACTGGGGCCTTTCTTGGTGGCTTAATGTTCTTGATTCCCCTGAGGAATTGCCTTAGTAAAGGGTGTGAAAAAACAGGAGGATCAGTGTTGTATCTAGCTGAAATAGCAGATGCATGTATCTTTATGGAAGAATATGAGAGGCCATTCTTTAACATATCTGCCAAATATTCCAAGATGAGTGGGATGCTCAACAATGATGCATCATGTCCTTTGCTGGTATTCCAATTGCTGAATCTTTTCCACTTTGCTAAGTAAACCTTTCTGGTGGATGGTCTTCGAGCCTCTGTTAGTATCCGCTGAACTTCCTTGGAGAGAGATAGGCTGAAGTTATTTATGGGACCTCCCAGGCTGTTAGCTGCAGTGTCTGAAGATTTGGATGCACTGTTTGGAAGTTGTGCTGAGTCAGAAGTAGAGGCCATTGGGGAAGGGCCCACCTCCTGGTGTGACATATGCTCCGTAGTAGTGGGTACCAGTGTTGTCTTGGCCAGTCCGGAGCTATTATGATTCCCTTGGGTCTCTCTGCTTTGATCTTTAGTAATACTGAGGTCATCAGTGGCAGAGGTGGGAATGCATAGATAGTTAGGGAGTTCCATTTGAATGAGAGGGCATCTATTTTCCAAGCTTTTGGATGGTATGTCCTTGTGCAGAATTTTGGTAGAAGATGGTTGAGATGAGAGGCAAATAGGTCCACTTCTGGCTTGCCCCATGTCGAAGTGAGTTGTCTGAATGCCTTCGGATGTAACCTCCACTCATGTGGATCTGTGAAATTCCTGCTTAGGCTGTCCGCCAACACATTGTCTTTTCCTGGAACAAACTGGGATTGTAACTGGATGTTTAGGCTCAGCGATTTCTCCCAAAGCTGCATTGTCAGTCTGCAAAGAGGGTAAGAGTGGGTGCCCCCTTGCTTGTTTATGTACCACATCACAGTGGTGTTGTCTGTCCGTATCATTAAGTGGCCTTGCTGGAGTTGGTGTTGAAAGGCCTCGATGGCATGCATTACTGCCAGCATTTCCTTTTGGTTTATATGCAGATGTGTTTCCTTTGGAGACCATTGTCCTTGTATACACCTGCCTTCCATGTGCGCCCCCCATCCAAGGTCTGAGGTGTCTGTAGTCATGGTCTGTGTTATCTGTGGTTTTTTGAATGACATACCTGTGTTTGCCTGGCTCACCGAGGCCCACCATAGGAATTCCTTTTGTAGGCATGGAATTAGTGGTATGATTGTCTCCAAGTTGTTGCTCTGTTGAGACCAAATGCTTTTTAGGTACCATTGAAGCTTTCTCATGTGCAGTCTTGCGAATGGAACCAGGAGAATGCAGGATGCCATGTAACCCAGGGCCTGTAGGAATCTCCTTGCAGTCATCTGGGTGAGTTTTGCTAGACCTTTGAAATAATGAGTTAACTTCTCTTGCTTGTCTTCTGTCAGGTAAGCCATCTGAGAGGCTGTGTCTAGTTTGGCTCCTAAGAAGATTATTTGCTGGGATGGCTGCAGTCTTGACTTTTGGAAGTTGACTGTGTATCCCAGAGCTTGAAGTAATCGTATGACATAATCCAGGTTTTTTGTCAACATCAATTTGTCGTCCGCTTGTATGAGGCAGTCGTCCAGGTACGGGTAAATTTGTATGTCCTGGAGCCTGCAATGAGCAATTACTGAAGCCAGGCATTTTGTAAATACTCTGGGCGCAGTAGATAAGCCAAATGGCAATGCTGAGAATTGATAATGCTCTGGCCCTGCAAGAAATCTGAGGTATCTTCTGCAGCTGTGTCTGATAGGGACATGTAGGTATGCCTCCTTGAGGTCCAGAGTAATCAGCCACGACCCCTTGCCCAGCATGGGAAGGAGCTGCTGTAGAGTCAGCATTTTGAACTTTGGTACTATGAGAAAGGTGTTTAATGCGGACAAGTCCAGTATTGGTCTCCATTGAGATTCTTTTCTTGGAACAAGGAACAGTCTTGAGTAAAACCCCTGGTCTTGTTCTTGTTGTGGAACTCTTTCTATTGCTTTCATCCGAATCAGCAGAGTGATTTGTTTGATAGCCTCTGCCCTCTGATTTTGTGGCAGGTTTGGCATGCCTTGTTTTCTTGGTAAGGTATGAAAATGAAACCTGTACCCTCGGTCTATAATGTCCAAAATCCATTTGTCCTTTGTCAGTCTGTGCCAGTTCTCTGCAAACAGAGATAATTTCCCGCCCAAGGGAGCTTCCAGTTGTTCCCTGGTAGGCGGTAATAGAGGAAAGTCATTGAGATTGTGGTTGTGGGGCAGGTGAAACCCCTGAGTCACTTCTTTGGTTTCCTGGCTGCCATTGTCGTCCCCTGTAAGGGCCTCTGTATTGGCCTCTTCCTCGGCCACGTCTGTTCTTACCCCTTTGAAACTTTTCTGGATTAGGAAAGGACCAGTTTTTTGAAGGCCAATTCCTACTGAATCTGGGGGGTTGAACCTGGAGGAAATCTTTCACAGTCTGGACTGATTTTGCTTTTTCTTCGATGGTCTTTAACGCATCCTTAGCATTTGCACCAAAAAGCTTGTTCTTTTCCAAAGGTGCATCCAGAAGTTTTGCTTTTACATGATCTGGTAGAGGTTGATCTTTTAACCAAGCATGTCTACGAATGACTGCCCCTGTCATAGCTGCCCTACATGAAGCTTCCAGTGCATCATATCCACACTGCAGGAAGTGATTGCTTACTTGCTGAGTGTTATGTACAGCTTCCTGCAAAGTCTTCCTGTCTAAAGGCTCAGGAGTGGCTAATGTTTTTTGTAAATCTTCTAACAGATAATCCTGGTATTGTAACATATGGAAAAGGCAATTTAAAGCTCTCATAGATAAGGTAGTGGATGTGTAAACCTTTTTTCCCCATCTCTCTAATGGCCTAGCTTCCCTGTTGGAGGCCAAAGGATTCTTTGAGGTGGAGGCTGAAACTCCTTTAGGCCCCTGTGAAATAGTTTCCAAATCAGCAGTGTGGGCCCTGAATAAATGGGAATGAGTTTCTGGGACCCTGTAATACCCGTCTGGCTTGGCAGGAGCAGGAGGAAGAGAATCAGGGGTAGCACTAGAGTCAGAATACAAATCATCCAGAACATCAAGTACAGGAGGAACAGCTAAGGGCCTGTGCTGAGGCTTCAAGGAAAGTCCTAAGGCGTTTCCTAGAATCAGAATATTCCTGACCTTGCCACTTGAAATGTTCCCTCATGGTGTGCAGAACTTCCCCAAAAGAAATATCCTCAGGAGGGGAGGCCGAGGGGATGGAATCTTCTGCATCCGAGTCCTCATAGGTCTGGAAGAGC